>NW_025939103.1:41421-84683 GCF_000764305.2 Hyalella azteca | reverse complement strand
AGGAATATTATGAACTTCCTGCAGGTGCAGAGTTAAGGTTTTCTTCGGTCCAACTTTAGGAATATTATGAACTTCCTGCAGGTGCATAGTTAAGCTTTTCTACGGCGGCATCATGACGGCTGCAGGCGTCGCGGCTCTGTCAGCCGTCGCGGCCTCAGCGGAGCTGTACATCCGCCTCGAGGCTCCGCTGGACCTCAGCGCCCTGCGTGGCAAATATTTTCACCTCGGTCAGTATTACCAGGGGGAATATCAGTGTCGTTGTTTGGAGTATCATTGATACTTGTGGGAGGTTCGTTGGGTTTGGAATTTCACATAGTGAAATTTATTCCTATTTCGTAATCATTTTTAGACAATATTGTTCTCTTTTTTTCATTTACAATTACCAAATTCTGTCAATTATAGTTGGTTTTTAATAATTTTGATAATAGCTAAATTATTAATAACTTAATGGTTTTTATTCATTTTCATATATTTATAATATTTTGGTGTTGGCGTCCGTGATAGCCTGATCAGCTACTGCTGCGCGAAAGATGATGACGCGTGCTGCTCTAGTGACAAGCGTTCTGCTCTAGCAACACTCGTGCTTTTCTAGCAACACTCATGCTGCTCTAGCAATACTCGTGCTGCTCTAGCAACACCCATGCTATTCTAGCAACACTCATGCTGCTCTAGCAATACTCGCTAGCAACACTCGTGCTGCTCTAGCAATACTCGTGCTGCTCTAGCAACACTCGTGCTGCTCTAGCAACACTCGTGCTTTTCTAGCAACACTCGTGCTGCTCTAGCAATACTCGTGCTGCTCTAGCAACACTCGTGCTGCTCTAGCAACACCTGTGCTGCTCTAGCAACACCCGTGCTGCTCTAGCAACACCCGTGCTGCTCTAGCAACACTCGTGCTGCTAGAAGCGCATAGAACCTGTTGCTGTGATTGCTGTGTTGCAATGTTTAAATTATAAGCAATTTGTGCGAGGTCCACGAGGACGTTGGTTAGGAGTTCAGGGATCGTGGGGAGTTGCTAAGGAGTGTAGGAGGACGAAGTGACTTGCTGAGGACTGCAGGAGGACGAGGAGATTTACTGAGGAGTGCAGGAGGACAAGGTGACTTACTGGGGGCTGCAGGAGGACGAGGAGATTTACTGAGAGGACGAAGTGACTTGCTGAGGACTGCAGGAGGACGAGGAGATTTACTGAGGACTGCAGGAGGACGAGGAGATTTACTGAGGAGTGCAGGAGGACAAGGTGACTTACTGGGGGCTGCAGGAGGACGAGGAGATTTACTGAGGAGTACAGGTGGACGAAGTGACTTGCTGAGGACTGCAGGAGAACGAGGAGATTTACAGAGGAGTGCAGGAGGACGAAGTGACTTGCTGGGGACTGCAGGAGGACGAGGAGATTTACTGAGGAGTGCAAGAGGACGAGGAGATTCACTGAGGAGTGCAGGAGGACGAGGTGACTTAGCGAGGACTCTATTAGGGTGAGAATACTTGCTATCTCCTGCAGGAGGAGGTGTATGTTTGCTCAGGAGTGCAAAAGGGCGTGTAAGTTTGTTATGGAATGCACTAGACCGTGCAGGCATGCTAAGGAGTGCACTAGGGCTTGTAGGTTTATTAAGGAGTGCACAAGGGTGCGCAGGCTTGCTAAGGGGTGCACAAGGGCGAGCAGGCTTGCTAAGCAGTGCACAAGGGCGTGCAGGCTTGCTAAGCAGTGCACAAGGGCGTGCAGGCTTGCTAAGCAGTACACAAGGGCGTGTAGGCTTGCTAAGCAGTGCACAAGGGCGTGCAGGCTTGCTAAGCAGTGCACAAGGGCGTGCATATAACCTGCTGAAGGCTCAATGATGTTTGGAAACTGTGTCTGCAGACAGCGTCACTTCATTTACCATCCCTCAGTGTCATCAAAATCCCATGAAAAAAAGTTGAGATTGACCAGTAAACTTCATTTAATTTCTCCCCACAGGCGTTGTTACGCTAGTGACTGACACTGCCGTGTTAGCAGTGCCACTACCAGACACGCCTCCTCCCCGGCTAGTGGTGATGGGATCAAGGACGGCGGGGAGCTGGGAGGCTGTGGCCCAGACGGTGCAGGCTTATGCACCCAGCAGTAAGAGGTCAGTTGTGTAGTTGCCTTATGTGCGCTTAGTGTTATCAGTCCATCCAACTTTCAATACAAAATGATATTCTCTTCACATAAGCACCGCAAACTACATTGATTATTGTTGCTGATATTTTAGTTCCGTGGCAGGTTGATTGTAGACGAAAGGTCGTCGTCTGTTGGCTGGTGACCCATTGTCATTATTGTGAAACAATTTGCAGCCGCACAATAAACAGAATATTACGCAATAAGTATACAGTAATAATACTAGCAGAAGGTAACGGTGGGCCATATTTGTTAAGAAAGGAACGTGAGGCCTCATAACTAACAATATTGTTCGCCCGACATTGATGATACGACATGTTATATGGTCTATGCAGTTACGAATAAATAGACTCGTACCATTTAAATATAATTTATTCAGTTCAATTAACAAGTATTGACCGCGGCCATCATGATTGTCCGCTAAACGCAGCAACAATATCATGTTGACGTCACAGCATTTCCTCCTTGTCGCGCCCTGGGGGCACATAAGCCGCAGAGTTGCCGGAGGGGCGGCGGAGTGACTCCTTATTTCCCCACGCGGGGATATAGGGAAACTTTATTAAGAGAAATGAGAGGGTTCAAATAGCCCTTATATGGTCCAATTATTCCTTCCAGCAGTCAGTAGAATTAATTTATTAACTTATTTTTAATGGTATTTTATTGTATCGCAGGTACGACGCCATTTGTCTGAGTAGGCGACTAGAGCTGAGCGCGGAGGAGGAGCGACGGCTGCTGGCGCTGCTGCACCAGCAGCGGATAAGGACCAGCGACGCGGGCGCCACGCGCAGCGGCATAGACGAGTGAGGATGTTTGGGGTTGGAAGGGGCTGTGGAGAGGGATGTGTGGGGTTAGGAGGGTTGTAAAGAAGGATGAGGTCGGGTTAGGAGGGCTGTAGTGGGGATGGTATGGAGCTAGGAGCGCTGTAGTGGGGGATGATGCGGGTTAAAGACGGCTGTAATGGGGATGGTGTGAGGTTAGGAGGGCTGTAATGGGGGATGGTGTGAGGTTAGGAGGGCTGTAGTGGGAATGGTGTGGGGTTAGGAGGGCTGTAATGGGGGATGGTGTGAGGTTAGGACGGCTGTAGTGAGAGATGGTGGGGGTAGGAAGGCTTCAGTAAATTATGCAACAGGATGGACGTTGAATTTGAAGCCGAAAATCGTAAGGTATTGAAAGCGTACGTCGCTTCCTCATCCCTGATGTGTGGTTGCGTAAGGCTACTTTAGAGACGATGTGCAGTGAGTTAATTTACATTCACTATATTCACGGCGCGCGAGTCGTCGCAGTGACGTCCATTTCTTATCTACAGTAATGGCTGGCGCCGTCTTCGGATTTGCGACGACCTGTGACTTCCTGTCTGTGACGTGGACCCAGCGAACGAGAAGTGGCGCCGGTTCTGGAGTTCTTGCATTGGCACCACTTCATGGAGTGGTGGCATGGAGTTCGTCCAACTCATAAAGTATTCCAGGCGCGGACTGACAATCATAGGCTGCTATATTCGTGGGTTGTTTGTGCATGCCAGCTGTCCTGTTACGTTGAAAGCAGTTAGTCATCATAATGTAGCTGAACTTTTCGCTTGAGGGATCCATACTTTTCACGTCTGTGACCATGTTTGATAAAATCCCACTTCAGGTGCTGCATTCCCTAGTTGTCTTGACTATTTATGATTGTTTTGATGTCTAAATTAGTTAAGAGTTCCACGTTTGTTCACCAGGCTGGAAGGCCTCGTGATCTTTATTGCTCGCCTGCCAAGCCATGCCAACGGCTAAGCATGGCACGCCCGTATCCATTGAACGTGTCCATGTTTGCCGCGCGCAGGCGGCCTCGTTATTGATTGCATCGTCACTGCAATGATATATCAATATTATTTATCAACAGTGCAGAAATGCATCAGTGCAGTGATGAACCAGCGGGGAGTGCGTGAGTGCTCGCTATTGCCTTCAAGAATTATTCACTAATATTGTTTGTAACCTATTGATTATTGTTATGATTAATTTATTCTTTTTTCGATCTACTTCATTGCTCATATTTTGTTTCATGAATAAATGATTCGAGTTGCCAAGTCGCAGTTTTATTATTGTACCTTCCTTTCAAGAACAAATGAGTTGAGTGGCCAAGTCGTATTTCCCTGCTGTGCAGGGAAATACGAACATTTTTATTAACAGAAACAAATTGGTTAACTAAGTATCAGCTAGTAAATTCAATAGCTTGGAATTAGGTCATTCATATATGAGAGGAAGTAGGAAGGACATGTTCTCTCCTGCGGGAACCTCGTGACGCCGCACTTCAAGAGCCCCTCCATCCTACGCTCGAAGTCCCTGCCATGAAGTAGACTTCAATGCCGCGCAGATCTCACGGCACCGCAGCTCTGCAGGTCTGCAACTACATCAAATGTAGTTTCGCTTGTGATAGCTTCATCACAAGCAGTATATAACGTACGGGCATAAAGTCTTATGTATCAACGTTAGCAAAGTTAAAAAGCAGATAATATGGTGTCGTTAATGTTTTGTAAGAAAACTTAGGTCGCATAAGATCATGTACCCTTCTGTTCTAACGATATGGACCAAATGTTTGCTCGTTATTATTCAGTTTCTTATGATATTAATTAGCTTCTTGCCTCGTATGTGGTCAACACATATATGAAATTTTTTCAACATCAACATTTCTAGTGAAGGCCATTATAACAAGAGTTCTTAATTTTTTCCCTGAATTTTTTCCTTGAAACGGAGCCTCTGAAATCTTCTCCAAAACGTGAGCCTTCCTCTGCTGCTCGAAAAGTTTCAGGTTTGTACAATATTTCGAGATTGAAAAAATTATATATTCGATTTGAAAATGCTTGCAAAACTAAATTAGATAAAAACGGAAATTTAAAATAATGTTAAACATAGCGAGTAAGCATATAACGCGCATAAGATCCGGAGTTACTTAAATCGGATGTTTGTGGAATTCATATTGCGACATCAAAATTCGATTAAATGGCATTAAAATGACAAAATTAAATGGTGCAAGGACCACGAAAACCCCTATAGTTACTATACGGTTTTGGGCATGAATGAGGTATCTGGTGCTGCTTTTTATTAGTTCTGAATGACTATAGAGCAAGTTAGAGGACTTATTAGTATATACAATACTATAAAGGGTGAGTTTTTTCTGTATGCAAAATTAAAGTGTTTCTTTAAAGGTCCTCACTTTAAAATCTAGCCTATAATATCAACTATCATCTTGGAAAATTTTCAAAAATATAGACACAATTACATGGCTAAAACTTGAATATATTATTCATTGGACCTACACCGAGCGCCAGGTACGCCGCGAACGAACGTCTGTGGCTGTAGTGCAAGAAAGGCATCCTGCACGATGCCACTCTGCGGCGTCTATAGCTTAAAAATATCTCATTATTGAAAGCATTAAACTATACTGGAAACAATTTATTAATTGACAATTGATTTGCACACGATATTTCATTGCGCACGAAGCTCATCGTAGAAAAAATTGGTACGTTTGGGCACATTCAGAAAAATAACAAGAATGTGAAAGAAAATAAGACCGACAGGCGACTGACAGATGGTTTGTTATCCTTCGTTCATTGGTTATTTAAGTAACTTTAAGGTCAGCAAAAGTCCAGGCTTATATGGGGCTGAAACAGTAAAGTATTAAATTTAAAAATTATCCACAGTCTTCAGTTAAATTCCATAAAGCACCGTGAAGAACACCAGTTTGATCTTGACTACGACGTATCGAATTAATTTTCAACGATAGAGCAATGTTTCTCTATTCGTAGTTTTAGATTTTTAGATCAGAAACGGCTTATATATAGATTATACTATTTATAAGAATAATCAAGAGACACAAAGTTTATAGCTAGTCTTATCTTTGATAGTAAAAGCTTCGGCAAGCTTCATTGAAGTCGTTATCTGAGCTGCTGTCTACAGTTTTTATACATAAAAACTTCAATTATTATATCAGATGATTTAAGCCAAAAGGAAATACAAATTCAATTCGATTTATTTCAGTAATAATTATTAAAGATATATAGAGGCTTCTTCTGAGAGTACGAAATGGATGGATATTTATACCGTGATGATCCCATTGGAAACAGAGTCTGCACTGTCAATACTAATACATCATTGTTTAAATGAATGAATTAATTATAATAATTAAAAAAATCTCCGAATTTGGAACAACGCGATATAGAAAAATAGCTCCATTATACTAAATAGTTTAATATTATTGTAGTGGGTATATAATGGTAGCCCTTACGTTCAATGATCAGAAAAACCATTCGTCATATTAAGAAGCTACATTTCACGACAATCACGTTGACACTTTTCCATACATAAGAAACGTAATAGAGGTTGACTTTAATGGAACTTGATGAACGGACAACGATCAAACTACCGTTTACAGAGATATGTTTCACTTCCGATTAATGGGATACAAACGTTCTCTGATAAATTATTCCTTTTCTACTTTCCATAAGTAAAACGAATTTGCCTTTTATTTATGCAAATTCCCACGAAGGATTTGCAAATTTACAAATTCCCACGAAGGAATTTGCCACTGTGATTTATCCACGGTAGAAAGGAGGTATTTGGTTGCGGTTCATTCGAGATCCAGATGAAACAATGATTTCGTTCTGCGTGCTTGGCTTGTAAGATTTTGATTCACGTAAATTTAGCGTGAATTCAGTAGGTATATACGAGTAAAACTGACGGACAGTTGTAGGGTGTTCACAAATTTTTCCTGCTACAGTGAAGTAAATGGGCATGTATTGGACTGCTCCTGATATAAATTTTCCGAGTAGCAGTGGAAAATTTTGTCGCGAAAAATAAAGTTTTCCAAAAGATGATGACGAATTCAATTTTTCATGCTCACCTAGTACAGGGTGGGGCAGAACCGATTGAGGAGTTTTGAGGCAAAATAAAAGAGCAAAGGAGGTACATAAAAAAGAAAGTTTATGTTCCTCGAGGTTAACATAGCATACCATTTAGAATGCTAACCTCAAGGAAAATAAATATTCTTCTTTATGTACCTCCATTGCTCTTTCATTTCGCCTCAAAACTTCTCAATCGGTTCTGCCCCACCCTGTATATTGCGTAAATTTATTGCGAATTTTGAGTAGGCTCCAACTATGCTGTGCTTGAAATATTGCGTTCAATTGAGACTAATTGATTGTATCATTATGTAAAAATTATATGGTTTGATTATTTGTGTTTCCCAATATTTATATTATTCTCAAGATGACGCATTAATCTAAATCCACAGTTGACGCAGTTGACAGCGGCCCGGCATCAAAAAGTGCAGCGAGCATCTACACGTGTCGTGTACACGTTCATACCTGTTGGGTTGGAGCACGTCGGCGTTGAGCTTCTTTCTCATTAATCATTAACACGACCTGCTTGGAATATGTGTTTTCCGGGTAATTTGCTTGTCAAAATAGTATCCTCTTTACGCAGAGGGATACGAGTAAAAATTCGGTTTTCTATTGCTGACTTCGACAGTGAAATTTAAAATTTTGGGGAAATTTTCTTGAACCGTCAGATAATTATTCTTAGTTTACGTCTACATTTCTAATTAGGTGGAGACTATGTCTTTCCTACGAAAAATATTAAACATTAGGCTGCAGAAAAATAGTGACACAAATTGATGAAGGCATTTCACGCCTAACTTTTCAAAATCATCGAGTGATGATTCGTTAAAACATAGAATAATATACTCGATGAAAATATTGAAAATCGAACCGCTTTTAAAATTGGTGTAATGTTCACATTATGAAACTTCGATACTCATCAAGCATTTTCCTGTAGCCTTTGCTCTGTGCTGAACCATCGTCCGTTATGGATAAACGAAGTTTCTTTCAGGGGCTGTTTTCTCGAATATTGCAGCATGTTCATATAAAATGGCTATTGGAACCATCTAATCATCACGGTGGGAGCATTAACTTCTATCATTTATAGTAATATTTGCAATACTTCAGTTAAATCTTTTAATATTACTCGACTGCCATGTCTTCTCCGACGGCGCAACGGTAGAGGGTTGGCTTCGTGCGTGGGAGATCGGAGTTCGAATCCTGCAGGCAGGGACTTTCTTGCAGTCGATTTCTCACGAGGTATGTGTATTGTTCTCTGATAATTTGTTCCTGCTACATGTCTGACATTGTTACTTGTACTGCCAGGGTGTATATTCATACGTAGTCCTCATAATATGGTTGTCTGGAGCAATATCAGTAAATGTAAATGCATCGTATGTGAAGCTAAAGGATACATTTTTGTCGACTTAATTTTAAAGGTGGCCATCGGTGGCTCATCGATGTGCCACCGGTGCCAATGGGCAGTTATTTGTGGAAGAAGAGTTTTTCGAGTTGGGTGGCCATAGGCAGGTTATAGGTGGAACATAGGCCGGACACGCCATCGATGCCGCATCGGTGCACCACCTATAATTTCCACCTTTAGCCACTGATAATCATCGATGCGCCACCTTAAATTTTTATTTGGGATAGCATATATATAAAAAATTCTAAAGTGGCTAATAATGACTTCGAGACAGGCCAGAAGAATATTTTATGAAGGAATTACACTGCATTAATTGTTATCTTATACATATCTTGACATGTTGATAAGGCTTGAGACACACCAGAGTATTGTCGAGTTTACTCGTAAACAAATTACCTCTCCAAGAATAGTTTAGAATGCATTCACGACCTGTCTTTTCCACCTAAAATGTTGAGACGATTAGAATCCGAATGCTGATTTTATTTTATCATGTATTTAAATTCACGAATTTAGGAATTGTGTAGCAATTTTTCTTCACGAGGAGACGAGCTTATACATATAAGCAGCTAACGCTATTTTAACGTGTATAAAAATATCGTAAATTTCCGGCAAATATTTGGATCCCAGAGATATATCTTCATAGGATCCGGCATGTTCCGTGAGGATGCTCTTATGCATGCAAAGCAAAGGCACATCGGTATATAGGATGACCTCGATACTTGAGCTAAAATATGAAAGTGTTTGGAGGATTTAAATTGCTACAAGCGATTTTGGTGTTAAAGAATGAATTAGTTGAAGCCATGATAAACTCGATTTTCATATAAATATATGGAATGGTTATGATTTTCGCTGTTGCTCAATCAAGTGAACATTATTGAGAAATATGCTTAATATATGCGATTAACAAAACATAATGACTCGCCCACTCCTCATTTAAGGGGTGACCAATAAATCATGTTTCATAAACTTGATATTAAATCATTACCGTTTGAATTTCACAGGTCACTTTCGACCTCACAACCCGCACTGAACAGCGCTCATCAACGGCATATTATAGCCGTGCAAAGTGCAGAAGCTATGCAAGGTGCAGAAGCTGTGCTAAGTACAGAAGCTGTGCAAAGCACGGAAGCTCAGGAGAAGTGCATAAGCTATGCAAAAAGTATAAGCTGTTCGGAGTGCAGAAGCTGTGCAAAGTGCAGAAGCTGTGCAAAGTGCAGAAGCTGTGCAAAGTGCAGAAGCAATGCAAAGTGCAGAAGTTGTGCAAGGTGCAGAAGCTGTGCAAAGTGCAGAAGCTGTGCAAAGTGCAGAAGCTGTGCAAAGTGCAGAAGCTGTGCAAAGTGCAGAAGCTGTGCAAAGTTCCGAAGCTGTGCAAAGTACAGAAGCTGCGCCAGGCAGATCAATTCAGGATTGAGTGATGTTTGCGCGAGTTAAAGTGGGGCTTGGTAACGGTTTCATTAAATGTTACAGTTACGATCCATATTAAGGGGATAATTTCGAGTTGAATTTCCAACGTTTTCGGAATTAAATGGAATTAAAAAACGACTGAACTGTCACTCGAAATTTGTGATCAAGTCGCGCAGCTGAGGGTGTTTCAGGTAACGGCTATCAGGGCAGCAGATAACTGTGCATGCCGGCATAGCCACCGCAGCCTCCTGAACTCGATAATCCACTCGATCATGTAACAAATTGACAACTTATTTAATTACGCATTAATATTAAATTTAGGTCAACAGCAACCCTCCCGTAAGTGTTACCCAACACCCGCTATACATATACGATGCTAGGCTTCAAACCAACGAACAGCAACAAACACATATTAGATTTGCACTTCAAATATACCTTTGCCGCATGACAATGCAATTATTCGATTCTTCACTCTTAGACACTTTTAATACCAGAATTGGAATCTTTTGGTCGTATACCAACAGACGCGGAAGATGGTACTGAGGAGGACGCCTGGGACGAGTCTGAACTAAAGTCACAAAAAGAATCTTCATTGTAGGATTTGTTAATTCATTGCTGTTCTTTCACATCTTGTTCCTCTTAAATTCATTAACTTCACAAATGAATAATCTAGTTTGCTAGTACGAGTTCACGGAAGACCGTGCGTCAAGAGCCTCTTGAGGCGCTATCTCGGATGACGGACACGCGGCGCAGATAACGGCGTGACGGGGCTTGGCCAATATAAATATATAGCTGTATTTGTGTTAAGAAATTCAAACGATAAAATGTCTCGGGATTAAATAAAAGTCAAAAATCTTAAATTAACAAATTAAGAGTTTGATGATGAAAGCCACTTAACATAATCGAAATTTTGATCTCTAAAGCGCACATACATAATTATTCTTGATAACAAAATCTGCGACGGTAGGTAGATCGCCTCACCGAAGGTGAGAAAAACAAGCGTCAGAGTCTCTTTGGTTTTGCGGCTAAAAATCGCTTTCATTTTTCGGTTATAAAATTTCTATCGACAGTGGAATGCGTGCTAGGTTCGAATAAGGTACTTCAGTTTCATTTTGCATCAAATTTCGGACGGAACCCCAAAGTCATATCACCACTTATCAAACTGCAGTACAGGAAACCTAATTACAATCTGACAGCATTTCGAATATTCTTAAAATATTCCATCATTTCCTTCTCCAGTAGAAAAAGCACTCATTTTACGAATTTCCTTCATTAGACTAGGTAAATGATGGAAGCTATGAAAGTTGAGATTAATGCTAAGCTGAATGCAACACTTGCTTCAGAGGTACTGAAGTTTAATTTAAAACTCCACACGTGCACCAGAAGGCGCGTAGTTGCAGGCGCTGACACTCGTTATCTTCCCCGGCCTGATAAGCGGCCTCCTGCTTACCACGCCACGCAGCTCAGTTAACTCAATGAACCAAAATGAGGGATTTTTAGGTTGAAGAAAACTTATTCCAAGAAATTCATCATGAAAAAATTCTTTTCAGTGCATGAAGTAAATATATAGGCAGTGCATGCGGGCAAGCTTGTAGCTTGTTGGGAACCCTCGGCGACCGCCTATCAACCGTAGAACAACGGTGCCTTCAGCACGCTCAGGCCTCGCCTTCTTGTACCCTCCCCGCCCTCTTGGCCCTATCCCCCCCATCTCTAAAAGCCTGTCGTGTCGATCCCTTGATTCCCCCAGCCCACCCCTGTCTTTTCCTTTGCCAGCTAAAGCTCAGCTGTTCTGCCAGTCGAAATTTTCGAGGGAACTTTACTATACCCAACTCAACTCTTTTTTGTATTTTTCTCTGTCTTTTTCTCCGTTCAAGAGGCCTAGGTCGTGCATTTAGTAATGGCTGGACAGAAAATAAAAAAGATAGTCGGAAAGCCCTCTACGGACGGAAAGCCCTCAGGAGGACATGTGCCACATTGGGAGGAGTCAACGGCCATATAAGTGGCATTTCTCCCTTCGTCTGTTAACCCTCGTCTATTTATTGTTTCTGTTTAAATTTTGTTATTTTCATGTGATATTATCTGTCTCCGTTAAAAACTTATAAGCAAAGAAAATTCCACAAAAATTCATTGTATCTTTAAAGTAAACGTTCCGGAGTCCTGCTCCATCGTCAGTTCGAAAATTCTAGAACACAGATAAATCAGTAATTAGTACAGTCAAGATTACAACAAAAAACCCAAGCCGAAAAAACCTACCTATTTACAATTTCAAGCGGGTAAGAGCTAAAAGCTAAATTTAAACTAGGCCTCTGTTTAAAAATATGCAATGATTCTAAAACGTGCAAATCAGAAACACCGGAACTGGAAGCTAAAACTTTGAAGTCACTGTCTGAAACTGGAACATCGCACTGCTCGGCGTGAGCCCGCACAGCCGAATGAGGTGGGCGCGACAGTAAGTTACCAGTTCCACAACTCCTGCCCTTATGTTCTGCGACCCTAGAATAGAGATTGCGAGACGTCATCCCGACGTACGCAGATGCACATCGTGCACAACTATATTTATAACTAGAGACGATCGCATATGCATAGGGCGAGTATCTTTGTACCTAAAAAAGAACCGTTTTAAAATGGTTGACCAATATGACACGAAGATTAACATTTGTTAAATACTTCGAATAGTTTCGCTCCCTTGTGAAATACTTCGCTCCCTTGACATAGTTTCGGATGCAGGGCCAAAATATGGAAAGGAGCAATAAACAACATCCCTACCGTCGCGCTCGGGACCAACCTCAATGTACCGCTTAGACATGAATTTCTTTATTTGGGTAAATACCATATTAGTCGGAAATCCATTAAGCGAAAAGATATTTCGTAGAAATTCGAATTCAGCGTGCATAATATTGTAAGTAGAACAAATACGAAAGCCCCGATGTAAAAGTGTATGAATCTCATTAATCTTAAATCGAAACGAGCAAAAGCTAAAAAAAGCTGGTACTGAAACCTGTGAAAGTCAATTTTCGGAATACAGAAGTTTGAAAACGGCAATTAGATTTAGTAATATTGCAATCGAGGAAGGACAGGCTATTGTTAGATTCCAGTTCCATAGAAAATTTGATGGATTTATGTTGCGAATTTAGGTAATCGAAAAAGAGTTTAACGTGAGGAGGATGCTTAAAAAGTGAAAAAGTGTCATCAACGTATCTGTTGTAGAATATTGGCTTAAAATCAAGAGAGCAATTGGACAGCCAGGAAACCTCATGAAAGCACATAAAAATATTTGCAAAGGTTGGGCCGAGCGGGAGACCCATGCCCAAACCGTCAATCTGTCGGTACAACTTGTTAGCAAATATGAAAAAAGAGTTTAAAACAGATATTTACAAAGGAGATTTAAAAAATTACGTTTCAAACCTATAACGAGATCATTTACATCCTAAAACAAAGAATTCAGGCATATATATATGGTTTCATGAAGAGGCACATTAGTGAATAAATTTTCCACGTCAAAAGAGGCCATAGTTAGGTCCTGAACGTTGGTAAAATTCTTTAGGCGGTCCACAAACGTGTAAGAATTGTCTATAGTATACTTATTAGTCGTGAGACAGTTTAAAACCGGTACCAAAAACTTAGCAAATTTAAAACTAGGCGTATTGTACGCGGCAAAAATTGGCCGGAATTGCAAGTTAGAGGCAAAATCGGACTTATGAATTTTGGGCAAACCATATAAAATAACGGGACCTGAACCAGAGGTGAGAAGTTTAGAAGTTTCCGGTGAAAAGGCAAAAGAATCTTCAAGTTTTCGCAAGAAGTCATTAATTTTGTCTTCAATTTTCAAAATTGTTTTAGAAATTGGTCTGTAATTTCAACGAATTTAGAAGGATCGGTAATAAGTTCTGTAAGGCTACTGTTGTACCGGCTACGATCGACCAATACAACCCCCCTGCCTTTATCACGTCTACAAATTATCTGGTCTCTATTTTTGGCCAAATCTTTCAATAAAAGCGTGTCACATGGTTTAAATACAGAAGAAAAAATTTTATATGACTTGAAACCACATTATTATCTGTATGCGTTATCCCTTGCTTGCAGAAAGTTCCTCCAACGTATTCTAGGGAAAGCTCACCTTTCGAGCTAAGAGTTCTGAACTATTTCAAAAATGACAAAATATACACTACCTTATTATGCAACAGCATTTCCGTTATTACAATGAATGAATGTCTTCTTAATAGCCCATTAATGTCAAGAACTATTTTTTGATTTTTTTTCTGTTTCCTGTGAGAATATTATCACTTGTGACAGCAATAAAAAGAAAAGATGTTCGAATATTTATTTTTCGTTGTGTGGGAAAAATTATAGCTTGGTCCCATTTGGAACAGGACTAAATATTTCATGATTTGAATAACTTTAGGAATATTATATCACGTAATACCATATACAGCATTAAAAGTACTCACCTTATCGATAAAGTTCTTCATCTAACACATAAATAATATATTTTTTAAACGAATTACTCACCTTTCTCTTCTATAATATCAAGCCGTCCAGTCTGACATCTAGCTAGTTCTTATAGTCATTGAATGATAACTGAGCAGGAAGTGTTCGGCGCAGCAGAACCAGAAGTTGCCAGAACATGTACAAGATGTGTATCAAACCTATGCATCCACTTGTATATTTATTTGAGCTTACAATTTAATTATGAATCCATTTTTCTCCGCTGGTTCCAAGTGGAACTGCTCGGTATTAATCGGTTAATACGTATCGAGCGACATTTTTCTATCTTGTCCAAAATTATCTGTTATATATTCGTCCATGTTTTTGTATGTTTGAACCAAACTTTACTTTAATACATCGCATACATATGTATATTTGTCAATGTTTTTGCATTTGTAGCTTGGTACCACACAATATGAATTTTAATTTTAAATGTATAATTGTCTGACACTGATAGATGGAGGAATGGGTTCAATTAGAAAATTTTGACTTCGATATCTAATTTGGAAAATATGTGTTATATTAGAAAATAATTTCAATTTACTTTCACATTTCTTAATGAGACTCTTGAAGAATTGCATTCAACGTAAATTTTACTGGAACTTACTTCAATTAACGTGTTTAATCTTTTAAATTAATGAAAGTATATTATATAATAGGTTATGCGAGGGCGATCCGGGATGACGAGATTCGGGGTGACGGTATTCGGAGTGACGGTATTCAAGATACCAGGATTCTCAAGTTACAGCGATAATCTGTACCTTTTAACGCCACGCTAACCTATTTGTCTATGTGTATAAATTATCCAACATACGATAACTTTCATATAACATTAATGTATAGGTAATCTATAATAAGAACCCTTTATTGTATATCTCTTATCATCCCGACACGATAACGGCAGAGATAAGGCATGGTGCGCAGAGACGGTCAGTGTGCTTGTCTCTGTGGTGCGGCTGGCACGTGCATCTCTGAAATTTAATATTTTTTATTCATTATTTATTATGTAAATGGAATTATTGCAGGAAGTCAGACAAGAACATTAAACACAATCATTGAATTGAGTGCAACAATCAGCGCCGCGATGATAGAAGCAGATCATCTGTGTTTCTTTTAAATCATCGGTGTATGGAAAGAATTTCTGTAAATAAAAACAATTTCTATATTTAGAAAGAATTTCTGTACATGGAAAGAATTTTTATGTGTATAGAAAGAATTCTTATTAATAGAAATAATTTTTACATATAGGATGAAAGAAATAAAGAATTTTTATACATAGATATAAGAAATATAATTCAATCTATTCCGTTAATCCAATTTTTTCAGAACATTTTTCCTGGTTTCAAATCTTGTATTGTTTACTCTTTTAATACGTTTTCCTGTTTTTTCTTACTCATCTTAGAATTATTTTTTTTTGTTATTCAAGTTCTAATTTATTATACGTGCGGTGGATGCAGTGAATCCCTGGCATTCATTTTTTACCTTTTTCCAGCTAAAACTTTTTAAAACAATATTTCTACTCTCAAAAACTTCATGTCCATAAATATCCATCTACAGAATTTCCCTAAAATATTTTTTTCCCGAAGTTAGAGCAAATTTAAATTTTTTTCCGCGAAGTATTTTACATTGAAATTATAAACTTGGGGTAAATTATATAGATCTTACCCTAAGCATGGCTGGCTGGGAGTACCAGCTGGGGAATATAGGAGCCTTTACGGGGGGGGGGGGAAATATAAATCCCCCGCAATTAGGGAGCACTGGTCACCCGACAATGGGTTAGACCATAAACGCGACCCCGACATCTCCCTACAACTTGAAGTCGGGGTTCGCTCAACCCCTGACTGCACCCACTGGTTTTATGACTCAACCCCCACATGCACTCCTCGGGTTTGGGGCTCAACCCTCTCATGCACCCACAGGTTTTGGGGCTCAACCCTCTCATGCACCCGCTGGTTTTGGGGCTCACCCTCTCATGCACCCACTGGTTTTGGGGCTTAACCCTCTCATGCACCCACTGGTTTTGGGGCTCAACCCTCTCATGCACGCACTGGTTTTGGGGCTCAACCCTCTCATGCACCACTGGTTTTGGGGCTCAACCCCCGCCTGCACTCCCTGGACATGGGGTTCAACCTTCCCCCAACTTGGACATTGGGGGAAATTATGTCGGTTTTGTCCCGATTTCTTCGAACATGATTTTCAAAAGGGGGACGAAACCGAAAATTTAATCGAAAGTTTGCATGATATTAATGATACGCGACCGTACAATGGCGGTAGGGGAAGAATGATGTGAGGAGAAATAAGTACAAATCTCGAGATTCTACGGAAAATTTGATCAAAGTGAGCGTAAACTATTAATTAATTTATTATTATTAAACAATACAAGATTTAACAATGATGTTCACCAAATAATCGGCACAATTCTTCACAAACCCTCGAAAAGCTTTCGTAAAATCAACGTGAATCAACCAACGTCGTTGTGTCGGAAGTTTTACGTCAACGCTAGTCGCAGGAGACTCGATTTCAAGCGAATACACAATAATACCACAGCTTCAGGCAGTGGTCCTCTGAACAGAAAAGCGCCCAGAAACACAAAGTAAGCGTTTCCATATTAAAATTATAAATTATATTCTACGACAGTTTAAATATTACCGCATCAAAATGCGTAATAAAATCAAATTCTACTCTTCCTTAAATTTAAATAGAGGGATTAATATCGATGCAGGGGCAGAGAAACGATTGCATTTACGGTTAATTTGAGGAATAAAATTTTTTGTCGATTTGAATGGTAGTTGAATTATTTTATACCGCAACACAATTGATAAAACTATAAGAAAATAACGATAGCTTTCGCAGCTATAAGCTTTCTCACCTCACATTTGATACTGGATTAGTTAGTTTCGTTAGGTATCATGCTGACTTGAGAGCTTATTTGATACATTTGTTCATTTAACCCGACTTAATTTGGATGCATTATTAATGTGATGCAATTACATTAATAAAATAATTTTAATAATTATAATGATTTTTTATTAAGCATTTAGCAATATTATTAATGAGATTTTGTAATTATTTTACGTATAAATTCACTATTTATCTGTACAGTTTTGAACCAAATAATTATTCTAGAAGATATTATCTTGTATTTACCTCTCAGGTCTCCATACGAAATAAGCACGGTCTCCATTGCATTACGAAATAAGGTTTAAATTGCTTTACGAAATAGGGTTATATTGCTTTACAAAAATGGGCTTATATTGCTTCACGAAATAAGGTTTATATCACTTTACGAAATAAAGTTCATATTGCATTAAAAAATAAGGTTTAAATTGCTTTACGAAACGGGGTTTATATATTGCTTTACAAAAAAGGGCTTATATTGCTTCACGAAATAAGGTTTATATTGCGTTACGAAATAAGGATAATACGTATTGATAAATAAGGCTTTGCTTGCAGTGTGATATAAGATTTATATTGTTTTGCGAAATATGGTTTATAAAGAGTTCCGAAATAAGGTTAACATTGTTTTGCGAAATAAGGTTGCTATAGTTTTACGAAAGAAAGTTTTCAAATTATCTGTTCCAAAGTATTCTTAGTGTATATGGTTTCCAGATAAATGCGTGACTTTTTCAAAATGACGGAACTTTTACTGCCCTTATGTTGGTCTTCCTGTGCCAGTTTGACCCGGCAGAAGGGCGTATAATTACAATGTATGTTTAAAAAGTTCTGTCTCAATTTCTACAATAGGACTCACTAATCATTTTTAGTGCGTAGTCTGGACTTTGGTCACAAGCCTGTAGCCACGATGGTGCGTTGTTCACGCGCGCCTGCTAAAATTTCTGTCGTTCTGAAATAACATGTTCATTACCTTAGTTGACGGATGGATGTAATATTACAGAAATACGAAAAATATATTTATTTTTGTGAGCAAAACATCAATAAAATTATTGGATTCGTCACGAAAATGGCTTTGATACGCTGTGCAGTGTCGCAATTTTTTTACTCCATGCAACGCAGTCATTTTGGAGTAATTTTTCAAAGTTTTTTCACAATGCAAGCATAGTGTAGCAAGCAACTTTTGATGAAAATTGTCACCCCTATCAATGGGATTTCCATCTGTAGCTTTGTATTCTTCTGATTAAAACGTTCAACAGGAAAAAATTCTTAGTAAACTTAAATATTTAGCTGCAAGGGACAAACAATTTCCGTTCAAACCGGCATATTATACCAAGGCTCGAAAATCTAAGAATAAATTATCTTTATTTTCAAGGTTGTAAATATTCTTGACTTGAAGCTGTGTTTAGAAAAAAAGTAAAATCTTTCTAGAAAATGTATTAATGACCGAAGTTTGAGTGAGCAAACAAAATATCTGCAGTTTAGATTAATAACAATAAATGAAGCCTTGAGTTCTTTGACATGATTTAAATACAGTATCGCAAGAAATCTTCACAATAACACTTTTCCTCTCTCCAGAGCGGAGAAGTAAAGATGCACATCGACCGAGCAGGAGCGAACTTCCCCATCCGCTCCCTGGCCTAGAACTCGTCCAAGTAAGTTCGAGGGTCGGTGAGTTCAGTCTGGCTTAGACCAGAAATTTCGCCGCGAGATTCGGATATTTGGAGACGAACCATCACACTAGTGAGATTAAAGCTGGTAAATCCGGGACGAACAATAAATTTTTCGATAAAGTTGCAGCTACTAATTTTAAATAATTTTTCATATGATTATGTTTAATCAATAGCTTGATTTAATTGATATATTACGGAAGAAATGTGTACATTGACTCGCGAAGCAATAGCGGATCAATAATTTTATAACCAATCTCACCATTCTTTTTACAACACTTCTCCTTAACTTCACTTCTTGTTTGTTTGTTTGTCTGCTACAAATCTTATAATCAATATTTAACACACTTCTACTTGTACAATTGATCTAAAATTTTGCACACTTACGTAAAGTTGGAGACAATGCACGAATCATTTAACAGAATATATAATTTTAAAATGTATTTTTTTGTAATTTCAAAAAAATTGAAAAAATAAATTTTTCTTTCACAAATCTTATTCAACATACTTCTACCTGTCCAATCGATCTGAAATTTTGCACACTTGTGCAAAGTCAGAGACAATGCATGAATCAATTGACAGAATAAATAATTTTAAAAATTTAAATTTTTTTCTCATATTAATCTTAAAAATTTACAAATTAATTTTTATAAATATATGGAAATAAAATTAGAAATTCATTGTAGATATGTAACAACGGAGACACTGTATTCTTTAGAAGTGTTGTCTTTAAAAGGAATTTTTAAAAAGTATATTATTAATTTACGTGATGTCATTTAAAGATCTATCAAGCACCATGCCAAGTCGAAACCTAATAGGAGCTTAATCAGAATTAAGTCTCACATAGAGTTGCAATGGGGATTTACATTAAACAAACTTCTCTTTCAATGTTTTAATTTTACATGAAGGGAGGAGGCGTACGACATTGTTTGCGTGGCAGACTGGGGACAGAACCTCTCTTTCTCCTCGATGAATGCAAAACTGGTACGCGATATGATTTTATGCAGTTGAATCGTTCATCCACGACATGGATGTCGCATGACGAAACCTGATTTATTCTACAAAGATATAATGTCAGAAGAGACAGTATTGCTTCAAATATTTGTTTCTTTATTCAAGGTCTATTTTTTACACGAAAAACATAAATTTTTATAATTATTTTTTTTTTGCAAGAAGTGATTTATCAGTATGTGTTGAAGAACATTTGTTACTGATGGGCCAATTGCCTCATCTCAACAATTTAATTTCAGTTAAAAATTGTACTTTTTAAATTGCTGAGACTATTTTATGAATTAATCAAGAGGATAAAATAATTGTTTCAGATTGGCAAGGAGCGACCCTTGGGCTTCGACCCCTGCTGTGTGAGCTACTTCAGCAAGTGCGAGTACCTCCTGGTGGAGGTTGCCAACAGGTCGTGCAGCCAACAGGAGGTGGGGGTTGCCAACAGGTCGTGCAGCCAACAGGAGGTGGGGGGTGCCAACAGGTCGTGCAGCCAACAGGAGGTGGGGGGTGCCAACAGGTCGTGCAGCCAACAGGAGGTGGGGGGAGCCAACAGGTCGTGCAGCCTCTACACGAGAGAAGGAGTTCGTCTTGGCTTGATTTGTGACCAGCAGTCGTGGGTTTGGGGCTGTGAAGCTCATCCCGACTCCAGTTATGTGGTGAGAAAACTTCTTCGCCGAACACGGAAGCTTGATCAACAAAATTATGGCTGTGAAACATTGTCGAAACTATATTTCAGATGTGTATGATTGGCAAAATTAATCACGGTCAAGTATTGAGTGATAAATACCCCATAAATAACTCCATGGGTACAAATTGGACTCAGATTTGGAATAAGCTACGTACGTAAAAATTACCTATTAGTTACTAACAGTCGGACGAAAGTATGACCCTAATATTTTGAGGTCTCGAAGTCTGACCTCAACTTTGACAGTGAAATTTCATTCAATGTTCCTACAGGTATCTTATAGATATGTTTGACACAAGTCGCTATCGACTGGAAAAATTTTACGTTTTAAATCTATAATTTAATTATGAGGCTGAGGGGTTACAGTTAAATAAAATTTCTTCAGGCAGTGGGATGCCAAGACGGGACTATCGCGTATTTGCAGCTCGTGTTCGCCACTGTGCACGGTCTGTACAAGGAGCGATACGCGTACCGGGAGAACATGACGGACGGCATCATCCAGCATCTCATTACGGAACAGAAAGTGCGCATCAAGTGCCGGGACTTGGACATAAAAAGTGGCCATTTACAAGCACAGACTTGCAGTAAGTCCAGAAGTTCTGTTAACAGTGATACAATATTATGATATTTGGAGTCAAGATATGTATTTTTGTGGCCAAAAGAAATTAAATTTAACCAAAATATTTTGGAGAAAGTGATATTGAAAAGTCAAAGTTCGTTATTACGAGCTTTTGATGAGAGAAATTTTGCGAATCAGCGTTATATTTTCCGATGTCAAAGGCAATAATGTATCAGAACTTTAGCAAGATTTTAAAGCAATCATAATACAAGCTTCATATTCAGAAGAAATATATTAGTACCAATTTGTTTAATTACAAAGTTTGAAACATACGTAGAGGCATCATAATTGAGGTCGGCTTCTATTGATTTACAGGTTAAACTCCCGGAGCGCGTGATCGTATACGAGCTCTACTCCCAGGAAGCTGCCCACATGCACTACAGGTATTCAATTCTTGCGTGGTAATTCTGGAAATCCAGACAATCTTGCTCCTGGTATCCCAAAACAATTGTTCTGCAGGTGTCCAATTCTGGGCACGGTAGTTCTTTAAATGAAGACAATAGTGCTACAGGTCTCTGATTCTGGCATGGATGTTCTGGAAATACAAAATTTATTGTTACAGGTACCCGATTCAGAGCATGGTAATTCTGGAAATGAAGAAAATCATAAAATTGTAGCCAGAGGTGAAATTCATCTTATAGACCTTCTCGGAAATCCTTAATTCCTGTTATGAAATTTCAAAGTGTCTTGAACATCACAAACTAACAGTATATTTAAATTAATGAAGCAATGTGCAAGAGTCTTTGTGGAAATGCTTGATTGAAAAATGTGGCTTGGTCATTTAATTCATTGCGTTTCCTTATTGATGAACTGTTTTTGAAATTACTGGGTTCAGATCACAAGAATAATCTCCGTAAATCATAAGTGTACTAACTCTGTATCACAAAATTCATCAGTAATTTAATAAATTTTTCGCCTCAAATCTAAACATTCCTTCTACTATTCGCTCAAAAATATTTAAATATTTTTACAACCTTGAAACAACAAGATTGAAACAATTTATTAAAATATTTAAAAAAAGATGGTATAGTTTAAGTTTAAAAAGCTGGTTTAAGTTTTGCACGAAATTTAACTTTAACAATTTTTTTGCAGATGTATTATTGTAAAATAGGTTTTAATTTACATCAATAATGTTTTTTTATGAATATGTGACGATCATATGCATTACCTACGAATGAAGTCATGAAGTTTTGTAAGTAAAATTTAAGTTCAATCAAGGAGACGGTACGGACGTTGAAACAGCACATGTCATGCGCAACTGCCATATAAGTAGCTGACTGAGTTTCGATGAATTATCATAGCGAGTCAAGGAAATTACGATTGATATCATCTGAAAATATTCAGTATCCATGCCTGCCGGGATGAATTTTCCGCTTAACAGGAAAAGCTTTTTCTTATTACATGCCTGAAACTTTCGCATTACTTTAACAAGTTTCAGACATCCATTGTGTATTATTACACAATGGCCAACCTGCACTACAATTCTATCATCTATTAACTGTTCCTGTTTTACCGATAGTTTATTATGTCATGTAGCATTTCGGCTTTAAATTAATCTTTATCGCTTCCATTTGATCGCAGAGTTCGAGACCAGATCAATCAGAAGCTGGAGTGCAACTTGCTGGTCGTATGCACAAACCACATCGTCCTGTGCCAGGTGACCTGCACCGGTTTGTCGAAAAACACCACAATGATCGTCGAAATAATGCACTATTAGCTGCAGCAGTCAAAATTAATAATGAAATTAACTAATAATAATTACATTAATTGGTTATACTGTGCAAAGCGTGACACACTTCCTGTCCGTAGCACTGATACGTTTTTTGCCGAGCCTAACAGTGTCAGATGGCAAAAAAAGGACAAATGTTTATCACTCATTTGTTTGAGTGATATGTTCTTATCAGCAGCACGGAATTAATAAAAAGTCATGCTGAATACGTTATTTGCAATTTATGTACTTTTTTCCTGTAAAAATTTTATAGAAAACTGTGTTTTAATGACAACTGATTACTATCTGGGAGCATGAGAAAACAGGTGAAATATTTTGGAAAAGGATTACAATTTTTTTCTATCCAAAATTGCGTAGTTTTTCCACCCTTATCGATGATTAACGGGAGAACAAAATGAAATGATAAGAAAAGAGAAGTCGAAGAATTATCTCTAATGACATTGACCGCGACAGTAACATTTTAGTTCTTGTTATTTATATAAACATGTAAATCTAAA
The DNA here is from genome assembly GCF_000764305.2 of Hyalella azteca. Lineage (NCBI taxonomy): Eukaryota > Metazoa > Arthropoda > Malacostraca > Amphipoda > Hyalellidae > Hyalella > Hyalella azteca. Next base: position 61,299 of record NW_025939103.1, on the reverse strand, counting down.
CAAATTCTACCAAGGAAATATACATTTCCTTGGTATACCCTACCTCCTCCTTAATACTCTACCTCGAATACTATCGATAGAATAAAAATCAATCACTGAATAACTATCATTCAATCATATCTATACTATCATAAATGTAATAACTGCTTAATACGTTCAGCTATTAAGCAACACGATTGCTGGATTTAACATCGCAGGATAACTACTAAATTTGACTAATTTAACGTACAGGGGAAGCGGCTGCAGTGTCTGAACTTCACGGGGCTACGGAAGCGAGAGTGGCAACTCGACTCTATGATCCCCTACATAAAAGTGGTTGGGGCCGCCAACAGGGAGGGGCTACTGATGGGGCTCAAAAATGGACAGGTTGCGATTATGGTTGAACTAAATGAGGTTAGGAACTATAAGGTGATAGTTCAACCAAGGGTGAGGATTCTGAAGACTATGAAGTTAATTGTTTGATAATTAAACGTTGAAGTGACTCCGTTCATGATCAGGTTAAGTAGTTTTTGAGTTCAGCTTCTAACTTATGCTTGGTCACACCGTGGAAAAGGAAGTTTTAACTAACTAGTCACTTATTATATGTTATATTTATTCCATATTAATGGCAGGTGCTGAAAATATTCCTGGACAACGCGTTTCCCGTTCACCTGCTGACGGTGAGCTCGGCCATCCGCTGCCTCGACCTGAACAGGTCAAGACACCGCCTCGCTGTGGTGGACGATAACAGCGATCTACTCGTCTACACTCTACCTGATGAACTGCTCTGCAGCGTGAGTCTACTGCTGCACTCTACCTGAGGGTGAACTGCTCTACAGTGTGAGTCTACTTCTATACTCTACCTGAGGGCGAACTGCTCTACAGCGTGAGTCTACTTCTTTCTGCAGCGTGAGTCTACTGCTGCACTCTACCTGAGGGCGAACTGCTCTACAGTGTGAGTCTACTTCTGTATTCTACCTGAGGGCGAACTGCTCTACAGTGCGAGTCTACTGCTGCACTCTACCTGAGAGCGAACTGCTCTACAGTGTGGGTTTACTTCTATACTCTACCTGAGGGCGAACTGCTCTACAGCCTGAGTCTACTTCTACTTTCTACCTGAGGGCGAACTGCTCTACAGTGTGAGTCTACTTCTATACTCTACCTAAGGGCGAACTGCTCTACAGCCTAAGTCTACTTCTATACTCTACCTGAGGGCGAATTGATTTACAGCGTAAGTCTACTTCTATACTCTACCTGAGGGCGAATTGATTTACAGCGTAAGTCTACTTCTACTCTACCTGGAAACTTTCTGATGCCGATGTACATTGTAAGTCAACTGCTGCTCAGCACGATCAAAGGTAATGCCATTTTTATATAAAATTGTCCAAGAATTCGTTCTGTGTAAATGCCGTAAATTCTTGTGAGTTTCCGAATATATAAATTCTCAAGAGAGCAAAGGAATTTCGGACATTTCGGAATTGTTGGCGTTACAAAAAAAGTTTCATTCGAATAGCATGAAAGACCAATTTTGTGTCAAAATAGAAATGTTTTTTTTTAAGTCTGTATTGAAGACTAACTTGTTACACTCATAATTGGAGTAATTTTCTAATTGCAGTGATGAGTACTTCTACGATAAATCAAGTGATTAGTAAACACCTCATTTCGAGGTACAAAAATAAGAGCGTCGCCAACTGAACGTTCTCAGAACATTTTATCATATTATTGACCCGATAAGTTTAGAGTGGAGGGAAAGTGCTAAATAGTGCTAACTAGCGTGCACAAAATGTTAGCAGTTGGGCAGTGATACATGCAACATTTATAGAGTGACTGAGAAATATAAACTAGTGATTCATCACTTACTAGCAAAGTAAAAAAATGTCACTGAATTATTAGAGCAAATTCTAATTTCAAATGGTGATCGCGATTTCTAGAAAATTTTGAAAGCTAAATTTTTAATTAATAAATATTGCATTCAATTCGAATAATTCAATGGTACTGAATTATGTCAAAAATAGTTTGATGGCAGCATAGCTTTGCTGCCTAAATTTTATTCACATAAATTTTCAAAGGTGTTACTTAGAAGTAGGGCAACATGGGGCAGCGCGCCCCCCCCCCCTTTTTTAAAGTAAATTTTTGATGAAGTTTTAATAGATACGAGGTGGTTCTTTGTTTGTTTAAAGGTACAACTAATGAGGAATGTACGATGTGAATTAGACGCCTAGAGTTGTTCAAATTTTAATGAAACACTATTTTGTAAAAAGTGTCAAATGGGCATATTGCCCCACCCCTGGGGCAATGGGCCCATGGGCTTGGGGAAAGGCGCCCACCCATGGTCCCTTTACCACAATTGCATATTTTTCGTTTAAAAATTATAAAACATCACTTTACAGTTCAAAATAAGAAATATGTAATAAAAAATATGATATTCATTCATTTATTAACAACTCAAACAATCATATCCTCAACTTGAAAAAATATACTCCTGGCTTAAAAATCTATCACTAACCTGAAGAAAAATATTTCATTGACATAAAAATATACATTCTTAACTTGAAAAATATATCCTTGCGATAAAAAATTCATCCTTGACATGAAAAAATGTATCCTTGACTAGAAAAAAATATATATTTAGTTGATCAGAAAAAAATTGGTTCCAGTTTCGTCCATAATCCAGATATTATGTGCAGAGAATTCGTACCTAATCGTGATTTCAGCCAACACCATAAAAACTCATCAACTTTTGGCTCCTTGGTGTTGACTGAAATCAACTTTTGGTAAGGCAAGAGTCAATAACTCGATAAGGAGTCATAAATACACATAACTAGAAACTAAACCTGCTGCCTTAAGGCGGCAAATCAAAAAATCATGCTATATGAAGTGTAATTTGTAATTCAAAAAGCTAGTTATAGTTTTGAAAAATTCATTGAGACAAATCTAATGATGTATAACACAAGACTTCACCATGGGCGCTTTGCCCCGTGACACGCGTGGGCCCGTTGCCCCACTAGGTATCATTTCAATTTATATCGTGTCAATATTTTATTTTAAAAGCTAATAGTCTAAACTTGATCTCAAAATTATCCCTATAAATATTAATTTCAACATATAATTCACAGTAATTTCAAAAGTTTCATCTACAGTAATCGAAAACAGTTATATTTAGCAGCAAAAAATTTGCATCTGTGCTAAACAGTTATTCACAAATAACTTAATAACGCAAACACTTAGCAAAACTTAAATCCGTACACTTCATCCCAGTGAAACTGTCGACCGGCGGTAGAGAACACGGACCAATATCTGCCATACTTAGCGAGAAACCCGCTATGGGCCCATGACCCGCAGTGGGCTCGCTGCCCCATGTTACCCACTTAAAAACAATAAAAATTAATTTCTTTACAACTAAATTCATGAATTCCTTTAAACAACTTCAGAAGAGTGTACATCCACTTAAAAATATATCCGAAAAGTCAAAGATAGATAAATCGAGAATCAAATATATTTGGGAGCCAGGTGCATGATATGCTTGCGAATCGCAGTTTAAAGGAATCAGTGTTTATTATAATGTAAACTAGTTAGTTCTGCACCGCACTTACATACAGTCAAGCGTGAAGGAAATGAGTGAATTGAAGATCTTCCTATAATAAGGTTGAAATTATTGCGCTCGTGAACGGAGCTCCGGTCGCGGGTCTCAGTTGTGGGTTAAGTTGTTGTGCAGGCAGGGCATAAGCGGGGTTAATTTGTTATGTAAGCTGGCCAGTTGTGGGTTAAATTGTGTAGGCAGATCAGTTGTGGGGTTAAGTTGTTGTGCAGGCAGGGCATAAGCGGGGTTAATTTGTTATGTAAGCAGGCCAGTTGTGGGATAAGTTGTGCAGGCAGGGCAGAAGTGGGGTTAATTTGTTATGTAAGCAGGCCAGTTGTGGGATAAGCTGTGCAGGCAGGGCAGAAGCGGGGTTAATTTGTTATGTAAGCAGGCCAGTTGGGGGGTTAAGTTGTGCAGGCAGGGCAGAAGCGGGTTTAATTTGTTATGTAAGCTGGCCAGTTGTGGGTTAAATTGTGTAGGCAGATCAGTTGTGTTGTTAAGATGGGATCATTATATCATTTCCCAATCATTATCCAGAATTGTACCTCACTAAACCGTTCAACGTAAGAAAATCACGGCATCAAATTCGTTGATAGCGTTGACGACGATTTCTTGTGGAAAAAAATCTATTCGTGCCGAAGTGTCAAATAAATATTTTCTTCTTAAAAAATAATATTTCCTTAAATAAACAAATTTTCGAATCATTTAACGACTTTTCATTATTATTATTAACTATTTAACTATCTTTATTAACTAACTATCTTCTTATGTTAGGAGAAAGGAGCCAACAGCGTGGTGTGGAACACGAGTTGCGATGCAATGCTCTGCTATTCTAGCAACTCAACATTCAACATCAAGGCCGATAACTCCCCACCGCACGAACAGAAGCTGCAGGTGGAACGATGTGGTGTGGAAATGAGGTACGCATTTTTGCAAGTGATAGAAAACGGGATAACATGAAATTGCGATGACGCACATGCATGCAATAAATTATGTGTAATATGCTAAAAAATCATTTAGCTTTTTTCACAAAACCGGTTATAAAGACGTTGTCCGGGAAAAGTAATCCTCGCAATTTGCAAATCCTCTTATTCCGAATCCTGTCATCCTGAATTCTGCTCGTATGCAATAATCCGTCATCCCGTGTTTCGTTAATAATATAGTTACTTATTCTAACAAGTGTTCTCCCAACCAATAGTTTGCATGAAACTTACAATTAAGTCCCAGTTTTAAAATCGAAAAAAATAATTTCTAATTAAATGCAATTTAGACGCACCGAAATAAAGGTCACTTTTAATTGTCTGTTAATTTTTAAATAATTTCTCATTCAAAATCCATCCCCTCATCCTGTTATACCAAACAATCCCCAAACTGAAATGGAAATTTTAGGCCCCAAAATTGAAAAGCGATATTGTATTTATATACTAGTGTGTTATTGAAAATAAATTACGAATGAAAATGAAATATCATTCGCATGTTGTAACTGTAGTTAAATGTGAATATTACATGTTCAATGTAAAGTGTTAAATGCGAGTTTGAACAGGTCTTCCTATAATATGCTTATATTAATTTTATTCATTTTGGTAGAATTAGAGGTAAAAAGCTTAAAAAATTGAAGGAATTACAGATCCCGGACAAGACCGGGTTATTCTGCTGGTATATAATACATAATGACAAGAGCAATGCTGCAAAGATGTGATAAAACATTTTTAAAATTTACTTGCAACGTCTTTAATGCTGGCATCAGAATGTGAATTGAAAATGTATATGAATTTAATAGCAGTTTTGCTTACAAAACGTTAACATGAAATTGTACCGGGCTCATTGAACTGTTATGATATAGTTACAAATAGGTTAATTAATTTCTAAACCTTATCCAGTTTATGCTGAAATTCATCCCTATGTTATTCTAATTTCAGGGTTTCGTCGTGGGATTTAGCGGCAGTAAAATCTTTTGTTTGCACGTGATCAGCTTGTCGACGGTGGAGGTGCCACAGAGCGACCCCATGTACCAGTACCTCGATAAAAACATGTGCAAGTGAGGCTTTCTTCTGCATGAGCCAAATTCATTTAGTCTGCTCACGATAACTCGACAATAAATAATTTAAACCCTAAAGATTCAAGCTTCATTTTTCACAAACACGGCACAACCAAATACTCCAAAACATTAACATAGCCTGGCATGAGGGCCTTTGGACTGCTCTGAAATCTTTCGTAAATATCTTCAACTTGGTTTTCGTTACTACGACTACGGAACTTTATTGAGGCATGAATCCTAAAATATATTAGTATTCAACCAGTTACCAATATGATTAATTTATTGCATATTAATTATATTATTATCTTCTATTTATATCATTTGTATCCTTAAGGGAAGCGTGCAGCATCGCATGTCTGGGTGTGACGGATGGCGACTGGCGGGCGCTGGGTCGCGCTGCGCTCCACGACCACAACTACGACGTCGCCAAGAAGTGCTTCACCAGGACCAAGGACATGAGGAGTCTTCAGCTCCTGCAGATTATTGAGGTAACTTGGATTAACATCAGAGTCTAGCGTGCAAAGCTCCCGGGGCACAATGAGATAATTATTGTTGAACAGCCTGTTTTAAGACATATCTCGACATTTCTCTGAAACTAGAACTCGTCCGATTTATGAGCTTTCAAGTTATTGAATTTCTATTTAACACCATTGTTTGCAACGCCGAATTTTGCACATTTTTTCTACCTTTCGCTAAAACTTCGGTGGATTAGCCAGCGAAAAACAAATAGGAGCTCCGCTCCTATCTTAGCAGTCAAACTTATTAAACCAAAATGGAGCCGTGCCACACTGGTGGAACCCTTTGCCGGGTAGAGGTCGACGCTTTGATCTTCCTCTTTCTACCCCTTATTTCTGTGAAAAAATCATATTCCTTAAAATGAGACTTGGTTTTATTCAGTTGATCTATTCACTAAAGACCCACGTTCTAATGCAAATATATGAATAATTTGTACCTAACTTTGCACATAATTTTGTTCTAAACGACCCAGGTACGCGGTCAGCAAGGCAGTGGGGATCCGACTTTGGCTGAAGCCGATATTTTGGCGCACGAGGGAAGGTTCTCGGAAGCCGCCAAACTTTACCGCAAAGCCGGCCAGGACAGCGCAGCCATGAACATGTACTCTGACCTCAGGATGTTCGACTTGGCGCAGGTTACAATTTTGTAGACATATACACCCTCAAGATGATCGACATAGCGCAGGTGACAATTTTGTAGACATATACACCCTCAAGATGATCGACATAGCGCAGGTTACTATTTGGGGCAGATATGCACACCGACCTCTGACGGTTCAGCATGACGTAAACTATTTAAAAAGTCATTATTTGACATAAGTAATATATGTTTTGATATTATGTTAAAACTTATATTAAATGTTTCAGGTTAACAGTTATATTTAAAAACATTGGAATTAGAAATTTGTTATTGGCAAGGGTCATAAACTTAGCGGCAATATTAATAATTGTTCCTTTAGGGTTGTTGCAAAATAATATCACCGCAATGCTTGAATATATGGCAGGAATACCTGGGCGCCGACGGCACGATGGACAAGCAACAGCTCATCAAGAAGAAGGCGGACTGGGCGCGCAACATCAAGGAGCCGCGCACAGCCGTCGAGATGTACCTGTCCGCTGGCGAGACCGCCAAAGCCGCCGAGATCATGGCAGAGAACGGCTGGGTCGAGATGTGAGCAGGAGACAATTTTTATGGTAATTATTTTTTGTATCATACCTTGTTAAAAAAATTATACAGAAAAAATTGCGGAAACTGTCGTTTGATGAAATATTCTTGCTTTATTTTGCTTTCCATTCACACTGTGAATGGAATGCAAGGCAGTGGGGAATTTTTTCACAGTAAATTAACTCTACAATTAAATTATTAAATTACCTAATTATTAAATTACTTCATTAATTAATGAAGTTAATTAACTCTACAGGTTAATTTACTTCATTAAGGTTATTGTTGTCATAACATTAAATGAGCTACACGCAATTGCGTCATCGAACTACTCAGGTTAACTTTCTTCCTTGAGGATTTTGTGTCAATAATCAGTCAATGAGCTACACGCAATTTCGTCATCAAACTCCACATGTTCATCACTCACAGTACCAAAACGATGGACGGTCGTCTATTAAAACGTCTCATTAACAGGAAGATGTGCTTCACCAGTAGTCAATAATTGCATCTAATTTATGGAAATGGGTTCTATTTGCAGTTTGCCTGGACTTTCGTTAAAACATTGAATCAACAGGAAGAAGGGCGAGTTGCAGTGTGTGGTCGAGCTCTTCGTAGAGGATGAAGATTGGGAAGAGGCGTTCGGGTGGGCTGAGAAGCACCCGCAGTTCATGGAGTTGGTCTACGTGCCTTATGCCACCAGCTTGGCCGAGAAAGACGAGTTTCTCCTCGCGCAGAAACCCAAACAAAATTCAGATGCGGGTCCGACTCTGAAATAGGTACCGCCTAGGACTCGGGGCGCGCCTAAATCAGCTTCTCTGTGTCCGCTTTCAGTTCTCCTTTTCGAACCCTAGTCAGACAGCTACGAGAGTCTGCTCTCTGCTCTGGCGGCCACTGGGCGGTACGTAATGAGCTCGCTACAGGTTCCGCGAGAGATCTGGCCCAGAGATTAAGGTGGATAAAATCAGTATGCCGAGAATGTGTTGTCACCGCTGCAATGCAGCATGAAGAAATAAGTAGACAATGATGACTTAATTTTGGCAATTCCAATCAAAAAGTGATGGTTTATAGGCATTTAATCTCAATAGCGGGGATACGAAGTTTGCTGAATGTGATGATCGGGTTAACAGTTACTCTGCTGTTAATTTATCTTTATTTTTTTATTTTTTACTTCCTGGAGAATGAATTGAATGAAATTTTAGTTCAGAGTTAAGCATGCAGGCATTTTCCCAGATTCATCATACAGACAAATTATGATAGGTTGTTTGAATGTTTGGGCATCAAAATGAATCTTGCTTATTGAAAGTTCAATTTTGAAGTATCAAATTTTACGACCTACGTCTTAAAATTGGTTTACAGCCAACCATCTGGCTTCAGTTACTAGCGTTTTCTTGGTTGATACTACAAGTAAGAGTTAAAAAAATTATATTATCTCCAACAGCATTCCATAAAGCCGGAAACCCTGGCGAGGCATTCCGTGTTCTGGAGCAGCTCACGCACAACGCGGTGACGGAGAACAGGTTCAGTGACGCTGGCTACTACTTCTGGATGCTCTCTGCAGTGCCTCGAACACCTGCGTCACGACCACACAAAAGGGTATACTAAAATTATTCTAAATAACGTAGGTAGTTAAGGTGTAGTGTATGAAAAGCTATCAAGAACAGGTTAGAGAAAGCCAAGAATTCTGGAAACTCTCATCTAAGTGTATCGTGGCCTTTAACTCAAGCATTGTGGTGTGGGAAAGTGCAAACTTTGCTGCTTCAATATTATTTTCTCTAAACTAATAAATAAACGATTAAGTCAGTTATCAGTGCATTAATTGAAAGACTGTGACTGTGTCCTTCAGTCAGGAAGTTTAATGTAAAAAACTGATCATTTCGACTCGCTCTACACATCAAAAAATCTTGCAAAGCCTAATGCAGGTGAATGCGAGTCTCTTGAATAATTAACTTGACGAAAAAAGACGACAAATTGCAACGACTACTTATAACGAATATATAATAGTATTTATGTTAACAGTTATGGAGAGGATAAAGACGCGTCTGTGACGTCTTGATCATAACGAACGTTGGATAACGTCACAGAAACAAGCAGTCTGTGACGTCTTGATCATAACGAACGTTGGATAACGTCACAGAAACGTAGAGCCTCAATAAAACGTTATCCTTCTCATAAAAAAACGTATAAAGTTGCTATATTGTTGGGAAAATTTCCCAACCTGGCTACTTTGAAATTCCAACGAAGAAGTAGAGCTTACTCTGTCTATATAAGACAGAGGCGCAGCTCTCAAAAAGAAGCTACTATAAATCTTTACGTATCTAATGAAGTTATCCGCCGTCCTAACTGTTCTTGATTATGCGCCACATTTCTTCTCGTGTATAACTAATGGTTTTATTTTGTTGTGCACAACCCTTGCCGAGTTACTGATTTATTTTGGGTGCATGCTTTTGTCACCTCCTTTGAACACTTTGGCAGGCCCGTCAGGCTCTGTGATAATTATCTATTAAAGTATTAAATGCCTAACGTGAAACTAAACTTACTTGATCAATACCTTGAATTCTTAACTATTAATCTTTGTTTGGCGGGTCCCATTAAATCTTCAACTTAACCATAACTTCTCTTTAACTGTACTGCCGAAGTGTTCACTTCTCTCGTGGTGTTTATTAACTTTGTGGAACAGTGGCGACCATTAAATTTGTTCAAGTGGTGCGGTTTGCGACCATTGTTGCAGCCGCGTTTTAACTAAGAGAATTGCAAACAGCATACTGTTAAACTTCACTTCTAAAAGCACCAAAAGTGCACTTATTTTTGATTTAATAAGGTGAGCTCTAATGTGAAATGAAATTGTTGAATTAACGTAATTGAATATTTAAGCAGTGTTTGTCCTCAAGCGCGTTAGTAATAAAGTCTTTTTCTCGTACAGTATACATACTGGTCGGCTTCTGTCTTCTGTGACCACCTGGACTTCTAAATTGTTCTATAAAAATTCGAGTGACCTACGATAAAGTCTGGGATTAAAACTGAACTGCAAACAACGATTTCATCTGATTAAATTACTTCCATTGGCCTCTATTTGTTTTGATCCTTTTGAAATATTAGCTTTACATCTGGAAGAGGTTAACCTCAAGCGTAGGGAGAAATTTCCCTACAATATTTTATATTATATTTATATATTTTTTCTATTTATTATGAGGTCCATAATTATCGTAATGTCTTTATTATTATTGCCATCGTTATCGCCGTTATCACCGTCGTCGTCACTATTCGCCGTTTTTCGGTGAAATAAGTTAATAGTGATAAATGAATTAATTCACAATTAATGGAGAATATTCAGCCGTAACAGGCGTGACTTTACGTAACTTCACGGAAGTCACGTACGTTATTTCCGACTTTCGTTTTGTTGATTCATTATAAATAATTTAACCGTATTTTTCAATATATAATATATCCATAAACTTCTATTCATCGTATATCTAACTAAGGTTGGGCAGCAATTTTGTCGATCCAATTCATTTCTTCTCAGTTTACTCGCATTTATGTCTTATTTTACGTTAATATTTTATTATTAATATGCATATTTAATTTGAATTAATTTTTTGATCATGAAACAACGTTAGATCGAAAATCTATTTCAGCACTGACATTTTTTAATTAATTCGATGCATTCATTTAAGATTTTCTCTATAAATGTATTTATCTTCAATTATATTCTATAACATTTAAGATTTTCTCCATAAATGTATTTATCTTCAATTATATTCTATAAATTATATTAATTTGGCCAGCCTCCTCAGTTGGGAGGGCAGCGAGGCGCTCGTCAGGCCAGCGCGCGTGTGGGGCACAAGTGCTTGCATTTATAATTTATTTCTAATTAATAAATAAGTTTAAACTTTATTCCGCAATAATATAAAAATATGCATTAATTATTCTTCCCCACTGGGGAGGGCGGGGCTCGGGGCTGCACCGTCGTGGGGAGGAGTTCTTGCATATATATTTTTTAGAGTTCATAAATATCATTATTTTATCATTCATTAATATTCTTTCAAATTTTTAAATATATCAAAATTCAAATAAATATATTTTTAACTATATTTTAAATAAATGAATATTTAAATATTTAAAATATATAAATATTTGTAAAATACACAAATTATTCTCCCCCGCAGTTCGGGGCCCCGGTCTGCACGGCCGCGGAGGCGCAGGATTTCGCGCGCGTCCGGGACCGCTGCCCCGAGACCGGCGTCCTGCTCGGGGACCTGCCGACCCCGCGCACGACTCGTCGACCTTCTTCAGCAAGAGTCCCCCCAAGTCCTTCCAGCGTCCCCATGTAAGTCCTCCCAAGTCCTTCCAGCGTCCCCATGTAAGTCCCCCCAAGCCCTTCCAGCGTCCCCATGTCAGTCCCCCCAAGTCCTTCCAGCGTCCCCATGTCAGTCCCCCCAAGTCCTTCCAGCGTCCCCATGAAAGTCCCCCCAAGTCCTTCCAGCGTCCCCATGTAAGTCCCCCCAAGACCTTCCAGCGTCCCCATGTAAGTCCCCCCAAGTCCTTCCAGCGTCCCCTCCCCCCAAGTCCATCCAGCGTCCCCATGTAAGTTCCCCCAAGTCCTGCCAGTGGAATCGTCCCCATGTAAGTCCCCCCAAGTCCTTCCAGTGGACGCGCCCCATTGTAAATCATATTTTTGCGATGATTTTTTCAATGGATCTTCTCACGCAAGTTTGGTGAGTTATCGCCAGCAGCGAGGAATATATAGTGAACTTTTTTAACATTCCTGGAATATTTCAACATGTGGTGAATTTTGCTCTCCTCCTAGATGAAGCTGTTACTGGCCCTAGATGATGCACTGCCTTGGTTAGATGATGTCATCGTTTACAACCCCAGCCTCGTTTACAGCCTCCAGCCGCGTTTACAACCCCCAGCCTCGTTTACAACCCCCAGCCTCGTTTACAACCCCNTTAGATGATGTCCTAGTTCTCTGCTCCTCTCCTCCTAGATGAAGCTGTTACTGGCCCTAGATGATGCCCTGCCTTTGTTAGATGATGTCCTAGTTCTCTGCTCCCCTCCTCCTAGATGAAGCTGTTACTGGCCCTAGATGATGCCCTGCCTTGGTTAGATGATGTCCTCGTTCTCTGCTCCTCTCCTCCTAGACGAATTTTCTTGTAATTATACTCATTTGATTTTCAGGCATTTCAATTTCTCGTAAATTCCGATAAAACAATGAGTAGATAAAATCATTATCTATGAGGTACTTGATATGATCAATTAGAATATATATAGGATATTATCCTGTACGTATATAATAAACAATAAATAGTATTTTGGAATAATAACATCAATTAACCACTAATCCTGCATATAATAAACAATATAAAGTTTATTAGAATAATAACATAAATTAACCACTTATCCTGTACACAATAAATAATATAAAGTATATAATTAACAACATCAATTAACCACAGGCGACTGCTGCTGCCGGCGGCGATCACCTGATGCTGAGTCGCCGCCTCTTCTACCAGATCTTCCCCAGCGACCAGAGCTTCGGGGACACCAGCGCCGGGGTGTTGCACTTCAGGTGACCTGCTGCCTGCTGGGGCACCTGATGCACCTGCAGGTGCACCACAGGCCTCCCACCCAGTCCACCCAATAACCATAGGCCTATGACACTTATCGTTTTTAAATGCGGACATTTTTATTTCATTTTTATATATAAATTGCTTATAAGTTCACATATTGCGTGTGGATAGCGGCAGCGAGCTGCAGTATTTCGGCCGACACAAGCAAAGGCTCCTTCGTTTCTGTTTCTGGACGTAGCAGTCCCAGGCCACAATGGATCGCCGCCTCTGAGTATCGCTCAGCCGCTCTCGTTTGGGCCAGCTGATGCATGATGCAGTTGCTTGCTTCTGAACCGTCGGTAGTGGTGCAGGAACGGTCGATCAGGGATTGTGCTCTGGAACACGTCCAGTCGTCTCTTGAAGGTCTCCAGGGTGAACTCCCATTCTCTTACATCTTTTGGTAGGACGTTAAACCACCTCGACCCGGCCACGAAAAGGGAACCTTCCTGCAGGGATTGAAATCTGACCGCAGATCCGTTACATACAGATCTGATGACAGATCTGCACAGTAACACACACTTCCTGCACAGTCTCCCCTTATTACGTTATGATGTGACTCAATTTTGAAAGTCTCGCTTTCGAAGTTTGGTGCAATTCCGGTTATCATTTTCCATGTGTACAAAATGACATACCTCTCCCGTCTCCTCTGCAGTGAGTACAGACCCAGTGGCTACAACCACTCCCAGTACTTAAACTCCTCCATCCCTCTGATCCTGGAATTAAAGGTTCGTTGGACCCCTTCCTGGCCTTCCAATGGTGGTACTGCGCCGAGTGTGAACGGAGTCCAGAGCTGGCAGCAGTATTCAAAGATAGGTATTAAAAGGGCTCAGAAGAGTGTGATCATCGGTTCCGCTTCTGTCGTTCTCAACGACCACCTAATACATCCCATCTGTCGCCTACCATGCGGTTATTGCCGCTATGTGATCATCAAAATTGACCTGATTGTTTATCAACTCTCCTAGATCGCGAACGAGTCGCTTCTCTTCGATTTCCGAGTTGTCAGGTGCCAGGTAGAGGTGCTCCATTCCAGCTCTTCTGGTTCCTCTATACCTCAGAACCTCAAACCCATGTTGTTCACTAGGGCCCATTCATGTATTGCAGAGAGGTCTTCTTGCAACCTCTCGCAGTCCGTCCTGTCCGTGATGGTCATTAGAATCCTGGTGTCGTCCGCGAATGACGAAGCAGTGGCGTGGTTCACTTCCACATCTATGTCGACGATGTGAATGAAGAAGAGGATTGCGCCGAGTACCGTTCCCTGTGGTACTCCACTTTGTGGATCCATGCCAGCAATTAACTTCCGACCCCCAGTTGTCTTAATTCTCTGAAGAGTACTCCATGGTCAACTTTGTCAAATGCTTTCGCGAAGTCCAAATACACCACGTCCACCCTGCCCCCCCCCCTCCAGCATGGCCAGGATTTGGTGGTGATGCTCCAGTAAATGATACAAACAGGAGCGATTTCGTCTAAAACCGTGTGCCTTCTGTTAAAAAGCTCAGCCTCCTCCATGTACTGCACCAACCTTCTGGCAACAACCTTCTCAAATACTGTACTTTCATTACGTGTGATGTTAATGTAGCCGGCCCGTAATTTTGGGGTTTATCTCTCGCACCTCATTTGTAGATTGGGGTTATTAGTCCTAATTTTAGGTAACTAGGAACGTTTCCTTCTCTCAATGAAGTTTTCCAGAGTAAAGTCAGAGGGACCTTCAGTGCACCGACACATTTTTTCAGTAACACAGCAGGGACCCCATCAGGCCCGGGTACCGTTTAAGTCGATTATTCTTGGATACTCCTCTCTGGATCCGGTGCTTCAAACTCAATGTACATTAGCGTCCGACCTCCTGGTAAGTCTTGAATGACTCCAATTCCGTTCTCCTGTCTTGATGTCCTGTCCTGTCTAATTCCCCACTGATGCTCTGATTTTGGCCTTTGGCTGGGCTTATTTATAGAAATATTTGGGATCCTCCCGAATGGCAGCCACCGCTCGCGCCTCCGCAACTTGTTGCTCAGCCTCGTGCGAGTCTTGCAACTGTCGATCAGTGTCCTCAATTTTCTCCTTCAGATGTTTCAGCCTCCACCTCTCCATATTCCTGGAGGCGGCCGTTATCTGGTTGTTCAAGCTTGCCCGTTTTCTCGTGAGGATCCATCTGTCCCTTGTAATTATATGCCGTTTGGGGGTCGTTCTTCCCGGCGTGTGGCGCGTGCAGACCTGTAGTAATACATCACAAAGTTTGTTGTACATTGCTTCGGCATTTAACTCCAGGAACTCTGATCTTCAGTCGACGTCGAGGAGTTCGTTTTCAATGGCCTCCCAGTCTGTTCTTCGCTGGTGAAAATTTAGCCAAACCAGCCCCTCTGGAGATGTAGGTCTGGGCTGGTTTCCAATCCCAATTGTTGTTTCGACCACTACTAGCCGACGGTCTGACAGTGCGGTCTCCTCAACCCGAATATCAGAAACCAATTATTCATTGCTGGTGAAGAATAGATCCAGGGTATTGTGTTCGCTTGTTGGTACCAGAACCTGTTGACTTAGCGAGTGCTCCCTAACGGATCGAAGTAGTTGTGTTGCCTGAGTTCCGTCCTGATCTCTGCGCCGTCCTACACGGTCCAGTGTGGCCATCGTATGCGTGGCAAGTTAAAATCTCCTGCAACCACAATGCTTGGGGAAGGTTCATCCAAGTTGTTCAACCTCAGAGGTAGATCCCAACCTTCTCTGTTTCTTGAGAGAAACAGAGGTTCAACCTCTGTTTCTATTCTCTCAAGAGTTTCGTTGAAATTTTCCGGCGGGAATGTTCCACATATCCATTGGAGCCAAAATGCAGGTGAACTGTTTATGCCGCAATGGAGTTTCTGAGGTAGACTATAACGTATTCTTTTTTCTCCCTTCTTTTCGATCTGATCGTTAATGTTGAAAGCCTTTCATTTCGGTTTCTTCATCTTGGATATACTCTCTCAGATGTGACTCGGTTAAGGCAAGCATGATTATTCCTTCTGTCTCAGCAATTTCATTAAGTATGCCGATCTTGTAGCGTTTTCTTCTTGGGAATAGCCCCTCTATGTTGCTATCATGATGTCAGACTCTTCCATTCCTGGCGTCCTTAGTTGCTGCAACACCGCACTGCCAGGGGTCTCAGGCTCAGCAGCTCTTGCATTTGTTGCTGTTATTTCTGCTGTTGTTCGTGCAGTTTCAACAGCTGTTGCATTTGATGATGGATCTGGTCTTCTGGCACCTGTAGGTCTAAAAAATTACTGCGCCTGAAATGGAGTTCTCTGTGTTGTTCTCCACTCTGGTAGGATGTGGTGTCCAGTATGGTAATTGGGACAGCCCTTCTGTACCTCTGATTACGATAGATTCGCCCTTCACAGAACGGAGTTTTTTTAACAAATGCATTTTTTTTTAATTTTGAGTTTAGCAGTAGAGTCTATCTGGTGTTCTGTGGATTAAGTATCAAAATCCCGTCTCCCTTCGGTGTCTCTTCCCGCATACGGGCTGAATCTAAGGTGTTGAAAGCGACAATTATCTCGTTTCCGAGCTATGTTTTTTATAGTATTCCAGCACAATAACGGATGGTGGAATGGGCAGTATTTCCCATTTTCGCATCCACGTTGGTTTTTGCTTCCAAATGTTGAAAACGTGTGACAAATCTTAGGGTGAGGATACAAACAGCTCAGTCCTTTATTCTCATGATCGCAATTTCCGTGAAGATACCTCCAGCAGATGTGTTTGTTACCAAGCGAAATAGCCAAGGCATTTAAATGACCTGTGGGAGTGAGGGTGGTGTGCGAGAGAGTAAGGGTTACCCCTTCCCCATCCTTCTCTGGGCTGCGGTCACGGGGTGGGGTGCGAGTAAAGGGTAAGGGAGGCGGGGTACGATTTCGAACAGCGTTGGGGCAGGCGGGGGTAGAGGGAGTAGAGGGCGGCAACACCTAGGAACGTCGGCTGAGGGAAGTGATCGCGCTAGGCCTAATTTGATTTGCTTCACTCTCGAGAACACCTTGCACAACTTCGTCACATTCCTTGAACCACTCGTCATTCATTACGCATTTTTCTGAAGATGAATGACACCCTCGACTTTACGTATCTAGCAAGTTGGTATATTGGCAGTAGAGAGCATTCAAAGTGACAGAACGGGCTGCATGAATTACATCGCAGTGCAAATTTACCGTAATTTCTTTTTTGCATTGAATTCATTTTCCAGATGGTTGACTTGTACAAGCTTTGGCTGCCATTTTTACTGCTCACAATACTGTTCTCTGGTATGTTCCTTTACTCTCTCATTCACTGAATTAATTTATTGGTAAAAGTTTGTGATATTTACTCACTAATTGGGCAGATATATTGAAATCTAAACACTTAACGGGAAAGGCGAAATTTTATAAAATTACTTTTAATATCCACTTTATTCTCTATTCACGCTCGCTTTACTGACGTCACACTGAATTTCAGACTATTCACTGAAACACTTCGGTGAATATTTCGAAACACTTAGTGCCAGATGCATGCCACCAACAGGCAATAGAAAACGTCAAATCAAGACCGGTACACATACACGTCCGTCCTCTCTCACGGCTTAAGCAAAGGCTCGTGTCCGTCTGGCAGCAGGTTGACAGGTAACCGCCTTATATACCCGCAGTCTTGCCAACTCCGTGAAGAAATTCTGCATTTTACAAGAAAATTACAGAATCACAATTTTCTTCGGACAAGAACTACAGATAATATATGGCAAATTACTGAAAACTCTTTAAAATTTCCCCACACTAAGTGAAAATCTTAGGGTCAACATGTAAACACAAGAAATTTTGTGACCCGTAACTTGTTGACCCGTCCGATACATTACGTAAAATTCTTCAAAATCGAAAATATAAAAGGCCGTGAACCTAAAGTTGATTATCTTCTCCAATTTTCCCCTCTTCCCACACACGCCCAGCCAGGGCAAATCTGGTTCAACCCCACGATAGATCTGAATCATTCCCCCATCAAGGTTCGTCAAGTCCCCTTTACCGTTCCTTATTTACCCACCTAATCCTCATACTTTTATCCCGTCATTTCCTTCTTCTTCCTAACTTTCATTCTTTCTATATCCTCAAGTCCCTACACTTCATCCCTTCTTTATCCTCTAATTCCGAACTTTTATTTCTTTTTTGCCTCAAGTCGCCCTACCTCTAATCCATATTTATCCCCCAGCAAGATCCCCCTGGTGCACATCCTACCTCTAATCCCCTTCCCTCAGGCTGTCGTGGGAGAAATCCTTGATCCGTATTCCCCCTTAACCCCACCCCAGGGCGTCGGGGAAGATCACCATATTCAGCATATCCTCGTAATCCTCCCTACCCCGTCGCCCCAGGGTTTCGAGAGTCCGGAAGGATCCCCCTAATTAGTGTATCCCCTTAATCCAATGTACCCTCCCAGGCTGTCTGGGAAGATCTCTCTTACCCGCATACCCAACTCCTCACAAGTTCCCCCACATAGTCCCCCCTAATCCCCCGCCTCTGCAGGGTGTCGGGGAAGATTCCCCTGGTCCGCATCCGCAGCCCGTGGGGCAGCGAGGCAGAATGAACCGCCCCTGGAGCAACCAGAGCGAGGAGTGGCAGAATGGACCGGCCCCTGTAGCGACCAGAGCGAGGAGTGGCAGAATGGACCGGCCCCTGGAGCGACCAGAGCGAGGAGTGGCAGAATGGACTGGCCCCTGGAGCGACCAGAGAGAGGAGTGGCAGAATGGACGGGCCCCTGGAGCGACCAGAGCGAGGAATGGCAGAATGGACCGGCCCCTGGAGCGACCAGAGCGAGGAGTGGCAGAATGGACGGGCCCCTGGAGCGACCAGAGCGAGGAATGGCAGAATGGACCGGCCCCTGGAGCGACCAGAGCGAGGAGTGGCAGTTCATCCCCGAGGAGGGGGAGGAGATGGGCTCACCTTCTAGGATGGGGAGTTCTGGATGGCATGTGAGGTATGGTAGGAATAGGTATAAAAGTAGTATGAATGATGGAGATAATAAGAAATATATAATATCAATGGGTATAATAGAAATTCTTATTATAGCAATAGGATACTAGTAAGGTCTGACCTTCACTAAGTGATAGTTCTGGCTGTTCTATAATGTATATGCTGAATTAGTGTTAGTTTGGTCACTAATGAGGCGTTTAGTAGGGTGACCTAACGTTTAATAGGAAGACCTAACGCTTAATAGGGTGACCTAACGTTTAATAGGATGACCAAACGTTTCATAGGATGACCTAACGCTTAATAGGATGACCTAACGTTTAAAAGGATGACCTAACGCTTAATAGGATGACCTAACGCTTAATAGGATGACCTGACGTTTAATAGGATGACCAAACGTTTAATAGGATGACTTAACGCTTAATAGGATGACCTAACGTTTAAAAGGATAACCTAACGCTTAATATGATGACCTAACGCTTAATAGGATGACCTGACGTTTAATAGGATGACCTAACGTTTAATAGGATGACCAAACGTTTAATAGGATGACCAAACGTTTAATAGGATGACCTAACGCTTAATAGGATGACCTAACGTTAAATAGTATGACCAAACGTTTAATAGAATGACCTACCGTTTAATAGGATGACCTAACGCTTAATAGGATCACCTAACGTTTGATAGGATGACCAAACGTTTAATAGGATGACCAAACGTTTAATAGGATGACCTAACGCTTAATAGGATCACCTAACGTTTGATAGGATGACCAAACGTTTATTAGGATGACCTAACGCCTAATAGGATGACCTAACGTTTAATAGGATGACCTAACGTTTAATGGGATGACCTAACGCTTAATAGGATCACCTAACGTTTGATAGGATGACCAAACGTTTAATAGAATGACCTAACGTTTAATAGGATGACCTAACGTTTAATAGGATAACCTAACGCTTAATAGGATCACCTAACGTTTAATAGGATGACCAAACGTTTAATAGGATGACCAAACGTTTAATAGGATGACCTAACGCTTAATAGGATGACCTAACG
>NW_025939103.1:0-41276 GCF_000764305.2 Hyalella azteca | reverse complement strand
GGTATACGAGGGCGCCTGGTGAGGGTATACGAGGGCGCCTGGTGAGGGTATACGAGGGCGCCTGGTGAGGGTATACGAGGGCGCCTGGTGAGGGGCTCTACTGCGGGGGCTGTCGCAACAACACGCGTCAGTAGTTATCCTTATATTGTCCTGGTATCCTTATGTTGTCCTGTTATCCTTATGTTATCCCGTTATCCTTATATTATACTGTTATCCTTATGTCATCCTGTTATCCTTATATTATTCTGTTATCTTTACATCTTACTGTTATGACCATATTATCCTGTTATCCTTACATCATCCTGTTTTCCTTTGTCATCTTGTTGTTACTGTTACCGAATATTCATCATTCACTTGCAAGGTATGCTATTTTAAGGATTAAAGTAAAATAAAATTCATATGATCTCTCGATACTAATGTCAAAGATACTGTTATCTATTTATGGATTTGTGAAAATCCTTGTTGCTGGAACGCCTTGCAACCCATTAACTACGCTTTTGAACCCTTCCAGGAAAAATTTTTGAACCCCTCTCCTCCGCGCAGAGGGCTCTATTTGAACCCCTCTCCTCCACGCACCTACTGCATTGTGACCTCCACCTTCTGCCCCAGCAGGATGTGGGGGCACAACCCCCCGCCTCGTTTACAACCCCATCCTCCTCCCTCAGCTGAAGCCCCGCAGTGAGGAGTAGGCCGCGCAGCAAGACGAGCGCATCCGCGCTCGTCTTTTCTTCGCCAAAGTCGCCGGCGAAGACTTGGAGTGAACTCCGGAGTGTGCTCAACTATGCCATGGAGAGGGGTGAGTGGGCTGCAGATTGACTAGAGTGAACTGCAGAGTGTTCTCAACTATGTAATGTAGGGGGGTGAGTGGGTAAAACTGACACAGGCTGTGGTAAACTCCATATTTTGATAATGATTACCTTTTAAGAACTGAGGAAGCAAATCGTATGTTGAGAGCATGCCATTGCTGCACTGCCAACAGTCCAGTTATAACTTCAACCTGATTTTGAATTTCAACTCAACCCTGACCCCGCAGAGTTCGAGTTCGAAAGCTTCAGTAAGGACATCTGCAGCTCCATGAACTCCTTGATGGACATCGACCGCTCCGGCAAACTTGGCTTGCGCGAGTTCTTCCGACACTGGACCGACATCCGCGTTTGGATGGTGAGTTCATCCATGTTGGTATCAGCACTCCGGGTGTGGGTTGTATCTTTTTATTTCGATGGTCATGCACGCGCTGGGAAATGTGGACAAAGGAGGACCACGTGCCTGATAGCGTGACGCATCATGCTGTGAAAAGCGTGACGGATGATTTACCGCCTCTGCAGCGTGAAGCATCGGGGTGGTAACAAAGATGATACGTCAATCAGCGTGTTATGCGATGTTGCCACTAAAAAGCAGTCAGTCATAGCGTATTTCAGGGGTGCAAGGGATAGATACAGCCAAGTTTTGGGGACTCCCTTCTGGACTGCCCTGAAGGAAGATCGGTATTTGATGCAAAGGGTAAAGCATATAAATAGCTAGCGAATTATGATATGAAGGAGGTCGTAGATTGCAATAATGGTAAGGAGGAGAGTTTGGTCGACTTGTTGAACACTTTTAAGGGGAGCATCTGGGTCCAAAATCGACAATTTCGGCTTTTCCGGCTTTTAGTTTCATCATAAAGCTGACACTCTGACCTATCCAACGATACCAAAACCATCTCTGTACGTTGATTTATGCGTTCACTACAGATTCTGCAAGGAGGGAGGTGGGGTAGTTCTTTCACATTTAACATAGGGAATAATTCCCGTATTGCTCTATATTTAGCTAGCATACAGACACCTAGCTCCAGTAACCTTCCGGCAGTCGTACGGGGTGGTTCCCGCACCGTCGCTCCCACCATCCCTGACAGAAATTGAGCTCCAGTATCGTCTATTCGCATTCCTTGCAGTCTTGAATGCCGATTTCGAGGCGCCCGGGACTTTGTCGGGCTCTACTGAACATTCACGCTTATTGTCACTGGAAACCTATTTCCTCCTAGAGTTTTGAAGCTACATCAATGAGACATATACCGTTCGATTCACAAATAAAAGATCTACAAAAGTAACTAGGGCTTTTTTCAGGTTCGTCATAGTTCGGATTTTATTTTGCAAAAAGGGGGGGGACGGAGGTAAAACCGACAAATTTCGGAAAAATGCTCCCACACCCACAAAAATGAGAAATTCAAAAAAAGCCGAAGTCACATTTTTAGATATGGTCTTTACGCATCGAATGATATGTGTCTCGATGTTGTAGCTTGAAAATCACAGGACTGATTAACTTTCTACAGCATCCCTTTTTTGGCCGTTTTCTACGAATTTCACGTTTTCTTTCAATTTTTCGAAAAATTCACACGAACAAAAAAAAACAGAATTACGTTTTAAATACGTGTACCAAATTTCGAATCGATCCGTCTAGAGATATCCGAAATATTTTTTACCCCAGACGCTCCCCTTAAGGGGACGAAGTTAACAGCCAAGGACTCGCGATCTTTTTCGCGATCTATGAGGAGAGCTGTGACCGTCGTGTGACACGGTTTGATGTAGACAAAATTTATGGAAGCGTGAGAAAATCCGAAATTTTGAATGTAGTTCAGAGAAGAGTAAAGGTTTGTATGGGTGTAACTCTTGTAATACCCTTTCCATCTCCAAGGACTACTTCTAAGTCTAGACGACAAAGAAGGCTCATCGAAATTTCTCAAAATTTGCGTTGTTATAACTATGGCCTTACTCTTCCACCCCCCATAGTTGCTTTAATCTCCATGATATGTATGGTTCCTCTAAGTTGTAATATTTATATCCTCTTATCTCTTGACTTATATAGTTTTTATAACCTCCACTTCATTACTTACATAGTTGTTATAACCTTCATCTCATGACTTATATAGCTGTCATAACCTCCATCTCATGACTTATATAGTTGTTATAACCTCCATCTTATGACTCATATAGTTGTTATAACCTCCATCTCATGACTTATATAGTTGTCATAACCTCCATCTCATGACTTACATAGTTATTATAACCTCTGTCTCATATAACCCCACTACCCCCAGAACTGCTTCCAGCTCTCCGACAAGGACGGACCCTGCAAGTTGTCCTGAGCTCCGCGCGGCGCTGGCGAGCGCGGGCTACAAGCTCAACAAGCACATCTGCGACGCGCTCATGCTGCGCTACGGCGACAAGGACGGCAACGTTTTTTGGTTCAGCGAAGCGTTACGATTTATCTCTTAACCGGCATATCTTTCAGCAAAACGTCACCAAAGGCAGTATACATCACGTTAATAATTTTTTTGTCATCTCTTGCTCTCGTCCGGTGCTATCTGGCTTCTCCCGCTCGTATCCCTCCTCTTTCACAAACCTATAAGTGACGCGATAATCATCGCACACCGGTGCAGAACACCATAAAATTACCGATTACACATAAATAGGAACCTACTAATTATGAATTAACTAATTTGCTATGAATAAAAATCTGAATAATTGAGTATTACAAAAAATAATAATATTTTTTCATACTTTAACAATTTCGATTACTAAATATTCTTTAGAACTGGAATCTATACCTATACAACGCGAGGATGGGACATGTGGGAGGTGTTGTATTCGTTGGTATTTGTTCATCTCAGGTACAGAAACCTGAACCTTTGAAATATATTAGGACGTATATATAAATTAGGTCACATATATCATATTGAGACATGCGCATGATGGTATTGCCCCGCTGGTTGTTTTTAGAAAATCCCGCGCCGAATGAGGCTTAACGGTTTCGTTATTAGGCGTGCGTTTTCTATTTATCCTTTTTATGTTATTCAGATGCATTTCAATTACAGATACCACAACCCGCAGTTATTTTCTGTTTTTGCATGGTAGTTTTGTTTCGTATCTTGAGTAACATCATAATAGCTCATTTTCTTATTATCAATATTTTTTCCTGCATTCAGATCTTTAAGGATGATGACGCCATTTCATTACTCATCAGGCCCTTGTGATTTTTCACCTTTTTACAACAGTTATCTTTAACTTCACTTCTTGTTGTTTGTTTGTTTGTCTGTCTGCTACAATTCTTATAATCCATATTTAGCACACTTTTACCCCTGAAATTTTACACACTTGCGTAAAGTTGGAGACAATGAATGAATAAATTGACAGATTAAATAATTTTGAAATTTTAGTATCAGAGAGGATGTTGAATCTGTTAAGAAGAATGGTTGAATACCGTTGAATAGATAATGATATAAGATTGATTTTACTATGAACAATTTTATCGATGGGCAAAACTCGACACATGATGAAACTCCGACGCGTGCTCCACAAACACACGCAATCGCCAACAAAATTAATTGTGGCATAGTCTCATTCCTAATAAATTTAGCTATAAGTTTACAGAAATTTAAATCTATTATTTTATATTTTTTTAAAACTGTTAAATTCGACAATAAGCTGGAAAGAAATATCACTTACTTTGAAGCTATCAAAATTTGTCCCAATCGGATTGAGCAGAAATCCCTCAACCATTTTTTACCGAGTACGAGATACCCATTACTCCCACTTATTTTAAATTCCGACTAAGCCTATTTACGCATCGCAGGCCGTGAGCTTGCAGAGATTTGTCCGACGTTACCGCACGTGCAGCCAATACTGCTTAAGGTGGTTATAGAAGCAACCGACCTGAGGGCGACGCAGTGGGCAGAAATTGTGACGCGTCGCGTGGGGCCTTGAATACGAACCCAGTCAGAAATCGCCGCAGTCTGGAAGCCAGCCGCGGGTGAACTTGCCTGCGCCAACGCTCGCCCCAGCGCAACGCCAGGGTGGTCAACAGCGCAGGAATGTCCACAGCAGCGCAATATTGTGGCAGCGCTTCTCAGCCTGGAAAGGGCCTGCTGCCGCAGTCAGTCTGTCCTACCGCGAGCGACCAGGCCGGCAGGCACTGCCAGCTTTCGCGCTATCGCGAAGGTGGTTGCCGCGATTGGCGGGACCGTTGCGCAAAATTCCCGCAGGCCAGAGGTGGCCGAACGTGAATTTCGAGCCAAAAAAAAAATCCCTACGCCCTCCACTATATATATAGCTCCCCTACTTTGTGGAGCTATATGTAATAATTGTGGAGGGCATGGGAAATTATGTAACAACGAACACATACAAAATTATAAAGCGAATTTTAATGCAGTTCTTCTGAGATATGAAGTAGGAACAAGTATAACAAATTATGACAGAAATAAAAAGATTTACATGTTCGGGCCGTTTATTAGAACCTCAAGTGCATATAAACATTCAAACTACAAAAACATTTTTTGAGTAAAACGTAAAGCCTTACACATGGAGTTTAAGCAGTCGACAAACATAAATTAAGAAATCTATTTCAAAACTGCTATAACTATATTTTAGAACAATACACGCTTACGTACGATAATGTAGCCCCTTCATTATTTTCAAAATATACATACAAGCTTATTCCTGGTTTTTACAACGGCGTCAGCTAAAGGATAACATCATCTCGTATAAATCGTAAATGATAAGCACCACAATACTTGAGAATCTAACTTAGTAATCAGTAGTCAAATACGTGAAGTGGAACTCTAAACTAGTTTGAAATTTCTAAAATAAGTACTTCAGTCTTCCATGCATGAAACTCATCATCTCAGAACGGAAATTGATAATAGTTGAAAAGTTAATTTCAATGGGAAATAGTACAGAAAATCACCATACTAAAGCAACTGCACGCATGACACACCATGATAACTTGGAATGTTTTCTGAGAGGGTCGGTGATGCGTTGTGGCTGTTTCCAATAATCCAGCAAGTTTCACTGAACAAGCTCTGGTTTTAAGCGGGAAGTTTTCGCGGCGGCTTTCCACTGCATGCTGAGGTAAACGTCGACGCAGCTGGACCCGTAGACTAGGCACAGCAGTTGGCTAGACTCCCCTGAAGAATAAAAGTGTATCAGCTTGTTTCCTGGATAGAAGTTAAGTAAGAAAACACTTCTATGCAAATAGATGACATGAAGATATTTTCTATGAATACATTTGGTACATGAAGGAAATTCATATTTCAAATTTATGCAAGAACTTCGATCAAAAAGTTCAAAAAATAGAAAAACTTCCAGTAATGCCGGTTATAAATTAACAGAAATTTCTCGGCATTTGCCCTAAAAAATATTCCTTTTGTATCTTTTGTACAACTTGTGCCTGGCAAATGCTACCTGCGATGCATCGTTCTCTGACAATTGTATAGTTAGTGCCTTGAAGATAGCGTCGTCTTTGAACATGTACGAGCAAGCACCTTAGTTAGGTCGTGTGACAATGGGAGTATAAGACAGCATCCGCCATGCTGCACGCAGCGCAACTAGGAAAAAGTCCCTTCATCATGAAGTAGAGATGCAAACTTAGGCGTCCATTTGATTTCTCACCTTTATTAACAATCATCGTGTGGTGCAATAAGCAGAAATTTGACAGCATATCAGGTCCCTCCTGCACCCGATATCGATGCAGTCAATTCATTTATACATAACTCCGAGACAAAAAGTTCATTTCAGATCATAATCATAACGTTTAACTAGAAATGAGTGGATTGACAACGGATTCAATAGGCAAGCGTTCCTTTCGATAGCAATACAGTAAGTTAGGTTGGAGATGAAATAATCCTTGAACGAGAAGCAATGTTTCATGACTTGCAAAGTTGCAGTAACCAAAATTTAGCCTTGATAGTTGCGCATGAGATCTTAAACAGGATGAAAATGTAAATACAATAAATTTTGACGTTTTATCTGTTCCTTACCTCCAATATTTATCCAAAATTAACCGAATTCGGGTCGTGTGCACTGCACCACACGCACATTCTAGGTACTTCCCGGCCACACCACTGTATAGAGCGGAGACTAGTTAGACCACTGCGCATGCGCTGCAGTGTTCGCTGTCGCGCATGCGCAGTAGCCTGGCAGTTACTGTTTGCGTTCATTTAGTATTTCTATTATTTTGTAAATTTATACTATATTTACTTTCAGATTATATACCGATTTCACGTTTTTCATCGAATTCATCGATGATAAGGGATTTCATCGCTTGCACGTGTGAATTGCGCATGCGCTGCTCCGCTGTAGTGTTCGCTGTCGCGCATGCGCAGTAGCCTGGCAGTTACTGTTTGCGTTCATAAAGTATTTCTATTATTTTGTAAATTTATTCTATATTTACTTTCAGATTATATACCGATTTCACGTTTTTCATCGAATTTATGTCAATAAACTGAATACACACAATACTGGATGGAACTAGTTCCACAAATACTGGCGACATGGATTCGCTGTAGTATAGAATAGAATAGGCCTGTCGAAAAAAAAATGTAGAAAATAAGAAATCATGTAAACCTCATAATTTTAGAGAAATTAAATAAGTGAATAATTCAGTCAGTTTCTTCCGTTAAAAGCTTCATATTGAGATGCATGCCTAGAAAGTTCTTCAATATTCCTCCGCCTTCATCACCCTTCACCCCTTCCTCTCCCTGCCTCCTCAAAGCTTGAACCGTTACCGCCGGCATATTCGACGTAGGCCGCGGCAGAGGTGCGGCCAGTTGCCTGCCGCAGCTTTTGCCGACCCAGGCCTCGCGCTGTTCGAGGCAGATGAGGCCATATCATCGCTAGACTGCTTGGGCGCGAGGTGAAGTCGGCAACAACTGCCTAGATTTGCGCGTTTGCGAACGTCTCTGCGGCGAACGGCCGCAATGACTGCGAGAATTTCGAACTGGGAACTTCGGCTGCGGGGCCTTGAGTACGAGTACGACCCCCCATGACGACCTCCTCCAGCCACTGCTCTGGAGCAAGTAAGAATCTTTTAGGCTAACAATATAGTCAAGCTTATAAATAAATCATATAAAAATGTTAGATGCGTAGCCAAGCACGTTACGAAAGAAAAAATGTTCAACAAAATATCTTAACGTCCACCGACTGACTCAACGCAATTAAACATGATTGCATAATACTTGAAGCTCATTTCGCCTGCTTCTGTCGCCAAAGGGGCTTCGGAAGTGTCTTATACAGATCACTAAAAGCCAAGTACGGCATCGACATATAGGCAGAGACTCTTCCGATATTCAAAATTTTTGCGACTAATCTGAGGATAAAACTTCGTACGCTGACTTTAACCGACAAATGCGACACACCGAAGCCGCGGCACCCGGTAATACGAGGTGGACCCGACAGTACCGGCGACGGCTGCAACACATGGAGAACCGAAACGGATAACGGAAACGAATAGCCTGATTATGACGAGGCTAAGAAAAATATTGACGACCTAGATGTCATTGCGTACCTCTGACGTAGATACAGATACTCTAGAAAACCTCAGCACAATCAACATTGATAAGCAAGTACGCTTTCTGCGCGCTCGACGGAAAAGAACCAACATTGGTTCAATCTTACCAACTTTCATATCCAATTTTAAATTTCGTGCCTTCTAAAATGCTTTCCCTGTCTTCATGTACTTATCGCTCTTATGTTGAAGACTTTCCATACTACGACGGAGTACACATCCTGCATTGTGTCTAATAAAAAATAATGTTTCCGTCGCAAGGTCTGGCCACCAGTTTAACTAGAAGATCCATGGCTGGCTAGTAGAATATTTTACCTGTCCTGCATGGGGCTACTGACAGTATACGAGTAGACCGGGGTGAAGATGGACCAGCTTATTATAGGTATCAATTTTGCCAGACCCTCACCAGAATTAACGAAGAAGTACTGAGGCTTTAGAAAAAATAAATAAAACACGTTACATATTTTGTTACATATTTATTTCTTGGATACTGCTACTCGTTTCTTATGAAATAAGTATGATTAATTAGACACGTAAGTAAAATTCTACTGAAAAACAATGAGATGAGATGAGATCATCACAGTATGTTTCTTTAAGTGCGTCAAATGTGTTCATTATTGGCTATTTTTGTTTTTACTAATCTATATTTATTTGTTGATTTTGCATCTATTGGAAGGAATTGGTTCATTCGTGCAATTTTTAATTTCTATGGCAGTCCGAACATACCCCTCTATTTTTAATGAGAACTTTCCAAAGAACTAGATTTTTGGGATTCATTCACTAATGAGCAAAAACGTGAAGCACGACATGTGAGATGATTTTTGTTATCCTCTTCTTTCCAAACATGAATCGCGATAATTCACTGACATCATCGCTTATGATGATCGCCAATTAGACTTTTGTTGAATCAATCATAAATCTAATGTCCGGCACAACTTTCCCAAGCTTGTTTCTTGCAAATGTTTTCGAATTTCGCTGTTGTTGATGTTCCCCGAGTCCTGATCACGCCAACAAACTCAATATGCGCATAAAAGCCACCACCCGAGCCGGGCTCGGACCACAGCTGTGCGACATATGTTATGCCTGCCCGTAGCCTGGATACTGCCAGGCACTCAAGCAGAAGATGCTTGACGGTATTGGGGAGTTGGGTAGTGCATGATATTGGGGACGGTATTGGGGAGTTGGGGAGTGCATGACATTGGGGACATAGGTCCGAGTGAGTGCTGTCCGGACGGTATTTGTAGGAGTATAATGAGGCATGGTGACCACAGCGCAGTCTGCTCAGGTGCATTCTGTCTGAACAGCTTAACTGCTATTCTGTATGGGCTCTGAGTGAGTTTAGCCTAGGTCTGAAGTATTTGTTTTGATGTGCTGTAGGTGTGGCCCGAAAGACATGGAAGTGTCGTAAGTGATACTTAGAATCTTGGTTTCATGTGTGTGTGGTATGATGGTGTTGTTTAGTGTAATATGGGTCTGTGTTGATGCTTCTCTGTGTGTGGTTTGTCAGTAGTATGCTTGTTGATTTAGTGGAGGTTACTTTGCGTACGAGCCATCCCTCTTCTTGTGTGATGTAAGGTTGTACTTGTGTGGAATATGTGTTTAGCAAAGGTAGACAGCCATTCGTACTACAATGGCAAGTCATCACACGCAAAGAACATACCGAATGGCGTACCCCAAGGATCAGTCCTCTCACCAACCCTCTTCTATCTTTACATGCATGATATTCCCGCCCCACCAGACAACATACATATCTCAATCTATGCAGATGACATCGCAATTACATCAACACACACCAATGCAAACACATGCTAGAATTGCGTTGTTGTCTAAGATGCTGGGTAGTTATTTGCCAGACTATTGCTGAAGGATCGGCATTGCACTTCACGATGATCAGTTGTTTAACTCTGTAAGTTACCTGATAGCTCTCTTGTGTGTTTTTTTCACTTGGTTGATTAACTAGTCGAATGTATATTCCAGCTACTGATCAGTTCATTAGGCAGCTCTACATGCATGTTGTCCTTCGTTTAATGCTCCTTAAATGTCCCTGATGGTGTTGTGAAAATTTCTCAGTAGGATTAAAATTTTTTTTTGTAGTCGCAAGCTACGCTTTTTATTTCACTATTATCCTGTATTATACATACTGAACACATTACGGTGCTTCTACTTCAAAAATACCATCATGTATGGCAGTGGAGTTGGCTTCACTTATTTCTGCACAGAAGTGAGAGGTGGCGTAGGGGCAAGTGCAACTTTTTTCATATTTATCCTGTTGCAGTCCAACAAAATCCCAATCATAGATATACTATTGGTTTTGTTGTATAATTCCAGAATAAGACTGGTCCACTTGGAGGGTTGTGTGGGCACCCCCGCTGGAGTGGCCGCCCTCGCTTCAGTTGTCCACAACGCTCGTCTGACCATCCGCATGCCGGCGCCCCTGGACCTCAGCGCCCTCAGTAGCACGTACTAAAAACACATTTAAATATCTTTATCGAAAATTTGCGGATATCAAAAATTTGCACTCTCGTCAGAAACACTAATGAAGGCTATGAAAGCAACGAAGAGAAGAGCCCTATTTTGTCAAAACAATTGTGGTGGGCATTTAAAAGATATTATATTTAAAAACTAGGATACAACATTACCATAAAAATGTTCTTCTTTTAAATAAAACAAGTTTCAACTTCATAACGTTCTTAGTTTTTTATATATTAACAAATTAAAAGGGTTACTTAATTCTGAAACACCCTGTAGAACCCAGTCAACCCTGAGAGGAAAGTCTTTCCTATTCATCAAACATCAATAGATATAATGCTCCCACATTTTGTGTAAGGGCGGCCGCACAAGCTATTCTATAATTGATCAGCAAAAACATGCCGACCTTCAAATCTCTCGTATGAAATACTTCCTGCATCATAAGAAATTTAAGAAGTATTCAAGAAATAATTCACACATCATAAATTACACACAGGAACACTTAACATAAGATTTGTACAACTTTATATCTGTCATGCCGCTCTTTACATTACATTAAGATACCTTAACGTTTGTTAATCCGAGCGCCATCAATTATTCATTTAAACTGTAAAAACTATATAGTTTTAAAAACTTTATAAAAAAATTAAACCTTCTTAAACTTAATGAATAAATTATAAAAGATGAAATAAACAAATTAAGCTTACTGAATAAAAAGTTATTAATAAAAATAATGAATAAAATCTTCCTAAGTTAAATAAGCTACAACCATTTACATTAGTTGCGAGATTTGTAAGTCATTTATGATGCAATTCTTCACTTCATTTCAGATAATGAGCTCTTGCCGTACCGTATAAAAGTGCAAATATCGGGAATTGTTATCTATCAACAATTAATGTCTATTTAACGTCGCTCATCATGAGCGCTAAAATGGTTTTTATTTTAATGACATAACTGCGACGGAGTCTTTCGCTTCAATAATGTTGTCTTGTACATCAATTTAAAAATATTTCTATAGTATATTTATCTATTTTCAGCGACTTTTGTGCTCGTAACATCATTGAAAATCCTTCAAATTTTCCCTTGCGTCAGTTTAAATGCTTCATCATTGTAGACGCCCAATAATTTAAAGCCTTACAGAGTCTTTCAAAGTATCTAAAGGATTCATGTTCACAATAAATAATTTATAATGTTGGCCATATCTGTTCTAAAGCCTATTTTTTACAACTGATTTACATTTCATCTAACGCGTTCAAGAGCTCTTCACAATTCAGCTTCGGGGAGGGTGGCATTTCAGTGCCTACAAATGCCAGCTTGCGTTCAATTGCAGGGCCCGTTTGAAATACAAACTTCAATGAATGTTGTAATGAACATCTTTAATAAACAATAAATGTTCTAAATCTAAATAATGTAATAAATGCAGGCATGTTCACGTTCCCACTGCCCACCACCTCCCCAAAGTGTGCGCTGCCATCATCGCCCTCACCAGCACTGATTGTGGATGGGGCGGATGAGGGGTCTTGGGAGACCGTGGCCCACACCGTCGCCTCATTTGCAGCTGCAGGGGGCCGGTCTGTATTGCGAGGGAATTAATGGTTTGAATTTTGTTTATCTGGTTTAAAGGCCGACTTGGAACATTGGATGATGGGTTTTCGCTGTCTAACCACATGCAAAGTGCTGAAAGAAATGGTAATTTCTTTCTGCATGCCTTGGCTGATCCAAAAATTCATTTTAAGTTCACGGATACGGGACGTTAATTCGAACGCAACCTGCTAGGCATTGTATCTGCTGACAGAAACTGCGCACGAGAAAAAACATTTAATGAATGTTTACTTTTGAAAAATAAACTCGTGAATACTCTGATGCTATTCATCACCATTACGATCGCAAGTTTCAGAGGACCATGAACTCAAACATAAGTTAAGCGACAGCGTTCTAACAAGGAAATTGAAACTAGATGCTGAAAAAAATGTTTAACCCTTCCAGAATTAAAAGGATAACTTCATCCTTTTGACCCTCCTGAAAAGGGTAACTTCAATGCAAATTCATACAATGGGTCCTCTGCTTACTGTTAGTGGGTTAGGATATTATTTATCATGATTGTACTCGACGGTAACGGTGAAAGAACAAGATGGTGGAAATTAGAGTAAATTTTGTGACTCGTCCAAAGTCTGTTACCTCATTCAAAAACATTGAAAAATATTTGACCGGGTTTATGAATGTGAAAATATTGAAGATCATGAAAATTTGTCGTCAGCCAGGTTTCATTTTTCTTTTAAACGTTTGAATTTATGACGAGTTGATTTTTAATGCCAGATAGAAATAAATGAAGTTTGCTGTGTTTTTTGTGTAAAAATCATAAAGGATTGTGAGTCATGTAGGAAATCTCATTTATGGGGCTAAAGAATGTTTGTGCGATGGGTAGAAACAACAAGTTTCATGTTACGAACGGAAGTGACTAAAGTTTTATGCTGACTCTTGAACATTAAAATGTCTATGTCCAGGTTTGGGAAGCTCGAGGTGTGGGACAGCGAGCTGCGTGCTGAAGACGTGCAGCTTCTGCTGCTGAGACTCCAGGAGCTGCGCGTCAGGACGGGCGGCGAGGGCGACACGCGCGCCGAGACTCACGGGTGAGTTATCAATATTACATGCGAAATTTAATTTAAAGTTCAAGAGGTTTATATTAATGACGGTGTGATTAGTGTTAGAACGAGTGGACGCAAACGCTTGAACAGTGAACATACAGCGATTGCCACTCAGGAAGCTTGATTTTTTATTTCAGACTCACTGCATCTAGGCTGCCAGAGAGTAGTTATTGGAAGTAGGGACGCAAACACAAATATTTGGCTGTGTAAAGCTCATCAACATGTCTCAGCTGCAAATGAATTACTTAACTAAGATACTGCAATTTTTGAACAGACTCTTGTAATCTTGTACATTTAGTTAACCTAGATGTGCTAGTCGAGTAATTGTAATGTTCAAGTTCAAGGGTACCTAGAAAAATAGTAATATTTTGCAATGTCTTGCCACTAAACAAAAACAATATCAATCCTTCATAACTGGCGTGAGTGAGAACTTGCTGCGATTTAAGTTGCATTAAATGTTATAACGGCAATCTTAGGGCGGTAAAAAATTAAAATCAGATAAGATGAATTGCACACCGATGGGTAAGCCTAATTGGTACTTCAGTAATATTGGAAATATATCTCATCACATAGTTTATAATCCATAGTTACATCAGTGTCGGTGTCATGAAACTACCTTTCTTTGTTGTCGAATATAGTGACATGTTAGCAAACGGAGACGTGTGAAAAATCGCCTGAAATAACATTTATTCGGTGTACTCCTACCCCAAGCGTTTTCATAACCATCACAAGTAAAATTCTTTTATCATGACATCTTCTCGCTCAATACTTCCCTACTTTATCAAGAAGGAAAACAATTCCTCAGTTAAACACTCGTGTTTTTCTGCTCTTGGCAGTGTTTGAGAACAGCATTCAGATGTACACCCTTAGATGTCACACTTTAAACTTTGCCTTATCCCAACAGGTCGAATGTTCATCTGTACATCACTGATGACTGCAAACTCAACAGTGAAAGTGTTCAACGCAAATAAATGATCTGATACTGCAACAGCGGTCAGGAGCGGCGAAGTGAATTGTTACAACACACGATCGTCGCAACACGTGATCGACGCAACATTCGTTCCATGAAACACTTCTCCCTTATACAGATTATGAAATTATAACTTTCTCCTCTTAGACGCTACTCACAATACTCACACGTGACAAATCCTTGATAATTAGGACGAACGTTTTCCATACAAAGGAGCAGATCTAGCAAACGCAGGATCATAGACCAATTGTGCACCTCCGTCGTTTAGCCCTTGTTGAACGTTCCATGTTGCCGGAACTATTGCTGCGTGTCCACAGACATTAAATTAATCCACTACTTAGGACGATGAATGTGGCCTTAATTTACATGTCATCACAATGCGAAATAATACTTATTTTGCAGTGAATTTGAAAAAGTTTAAAGTTCGTCAATTTTTTTTATTTTATACCGAAGTATTATTAGATATTTCTTTAGACTAGCATGAAATCCTTCTGAATTGACAAGCCACTTCACTCGCGCCAGAAACAAAGCAGAAATATTTTCATAGGCTATAGTCAAATGCTTTATTGACTTTATTCGGGATTGTTATATTTCAGAGTGAATCGTAATGTATTATATTGATTATTTTCATGTCAATTTTATTTTATTAATTACTATTACTTTCATTTTTTTAGCTATATGTACATAAGTTGCGGAAGAAATATGTGGCTAATTTGAGATGACGACGGTAAATGACACTCCATATCAGTCTCTTCAACCCACTTACGCTATTAGAGGCTCTGCTCTGTCTTGGGTGAATCAGGCGTCTCATTATATTCATGTTAATTATATTCTAATATTAGATCATCTGTAATTGCGACGTAATGTTCACTAGACGTTGTAGAGATTGATGGAAAGGTCCTACACCTGAGACAGCATGGACAACATCACGTGAGAGATCACGCGATCAAGACCTCAGTAGCGGGCGGAAGTTGTGACTCTATAAGAGGGCTGGAATCCTTAGTAAAGCCCCCAGTAACTAACTAGCAAGCCACAATGAAACTCGCGATAGAACTGCTTCGACGTAACAGCAGCCGTCTAAGCCTTATACCACTATTATAATTTTCATGTATTAAAACCCTATTTCAAGATAAGTTCTCTAGACAGATGTTGTCTTACTTATCTCTCACTCACTTAGGCGCCGAATCCCTGTTCAGGTAGCAATATATAATATATAATAAGTCTGGAGGCGCATAAACGCGCCTCCGGACACTTCCATGAACCAGAGGAGTCCGTATGAAATGAGGACAGCACGAATTCGTCTTCGTACTCATGCTACTAAGTGACTACTGCTTAGAAGAGGAGTGCCAACGAACAGGCTAGCAGCTGTCAACAAGCATGCCACTATCTGTATTCTAATTTGCTGTGGAATAATTATTTAAGATTCACAAGCGGAGCGTTGCGTCGGGTAAAGTATATAAAGTTGAAGTGACTGTGAAGGAATGATTGTCTACATGTTCCTTCGTCTTGCAGAAGACACGCACGACCAATCGTCAATATTCTCAACAAACCTTGTGCGCATATTTCCAAGCGTGACGTCGCCACTTTAGGAAGAAAGATGAAGCCATTGGTACAGAAAATAGTTAACGTGCTAAGTGAAAAAACATGTGTCAAAACATATCACAAACTTCATCATCTTATCTCATTTCCGAACAACACAAGGGACTTAGACGACTTCTCTGAGATGTATTTAGATGTGATATTTTTCGTACACAGTGACCTTTTATAAAGAAGTAAAAGCCTCGGGTGAACAATTGATTTGAAAATTATTTGCTTCAGTTTAATTTGATCATTCTACTTCCTTCTCATTCCTTTGATTAGAGTAAATGATTTATTTGATATACGATTCCTGATTATAGAAGCCAGTAGTACCCGAGGAACCAAGCTATTCGCTCAGTTAGATTTATTTGATTACTTAAATTATTGATTATCCCGTTTCATTGTTATTGATATGTCTTGGTTCATACATCGTCATTTCATGAATCCTTTGTATATTTTTCTTAAGTATTTTCGTGTAATTTTCTTTCTAGAACCCGTACGTCATGGAATGTTCATTTCTTATCCTGCCATGATGGCGCGTCTTGGAATAGCTTAGCAAACGTTCCCAAAAGACTAGCCTACAAGAAAGTCCCATGCGTACACCTTGCTTGTAGGAAGATGGAATAACTTACTTTATAATTAGAAAAAATCAGTAGTTATGTGGGAATATATAAGGCAGAGACATATTAGACAATATTAACGTTATCGTTAATAATGCTCAGACACATGAGGCGTCCGTCGAATTGTAATGCTCTCAAGGATCCTCCGCAGTTCAAACGTTTCCTCAGAAGTGTGGTGCGAGTTCTTACAATTTATTGGGTGAATTATAAAGTATTTAACATTTACATAAACAAGTTTTGACGGTGCATCCCATGGCTGATTAAATTTCAAAAGTTGTGGTGAGTTAGTGTCTGAATTTTACTAGTAGCTATACAATAAGAGTAATGCAAAAAAAAGTTACGGTCATATATCGGCGCTCTGATCACATTCAATTAGATGGTTAATGAATATCATGCCCGACGGAAAGCCCCATATATTCTATAACATTTCATGATTATGTGATAACATAATCATGAGTTCGGATAAAATGTAATCACTGCTGTGATTTATCTCATGTTACAAGTTGATTGTGAAGACGATATAATATTTTTGTAGTTCCAGCTGTGCCCACAGATCGGCTGATTCTTCATAAAGACGGATAATAACACAAAAATGTCAGACAACAGCCATGGAGCGTAATGAGCGAAATATAAGAACTCTTGCTGGACCACTTGTCCGATTACTCGTCCTCCGTATGCCATTTTTTGACCGCCAGTGAGTCTCGTAAAGTCCATTTCATGTCTTCATGTCATTTTGCTCGCAAATTTTCTTTCGGCCAATCAAATGGAAATATGGCCAATCAAATGAAATTACCTGAAAATTGAAAGCAAATGATTAGCGTAATGAGAACGGATTACGATAATGCAACGATAATGTTAAATTAAAAGTTTTAAGTATGACCATTTGAATTGAATCGAACCTCGTCGAATTATCGAATAACGAATTATTTATTTGTGAATAACTAATAAAACACTTACATTCGGACATTCATCTGTGCTTAAATATTACACCTCAAAGTTTGGGTATTATTAAGAAAAAATAAAAAACACACAGATATTATGTTGCTAAAAAAAGTTTAGTGGTCCTATTTATTGCGGGTCGATTAAAAACGTTTTCTTAATTTTTTTAGTTATGTTAACTTATGTTTGAAAAGTAAAACACAAATACTGCCAAGTACCCCGAAAATGTTCGAAAATATTCTGTTTTGACATTATAATAATAATAATAATAATAATAATAATAATTATAATAAGAATAATGGCGGTTTCAGCGTTCATTAGGCCGAAGGCCTGTCGCCGATTCTTAACATCGCAGAACATCCACAGCTTGTCGCGGTCTCGAACTCGCAATTCACTGCTACAATTCTGCTATGCTTAACCGCCCGGCCTCCTTGCCGATTCTGACCAGAAACTGGCGCACAGAGCTGGGATCGAACCCGCGCCTCTTAACCAGGGGAGTCCGAGCCACCTTCCGAGGAGGCCATCGAGGAGTTTGTATGTCATTTTATTCATGTTATTGACGGTTAACTGATCGTAGGTGAAGCAGGGGAGTCCGAGCCACCTTCCGAGGAGGCCATCGAGGAGTTCTACAACTCCTTGTTGGAGGAGACCGCGAAACTGCAGCGGGATGCTCCTGCTGAGGAGGAGCCAGAGGAAGAGGAGGAGTGGAGGATGGTGTGATGGTGCATAGGCACTATCAGAGAGGGGACATTATACTGATGCACTTTTCTGCCGGGCCAAACTGGGCCAGAATTACCCAGAAGAGAAAAAAAGTACATCGCTATTTGGACAATATCTCACTCATTTCTATGAGTGTACGCTATACTTTATTTTTTTCATTTTATTTTACAAAATTTTATTAGATATGTTTGGTTAAAAATTATGCCGGCTTTGTTAAGAACTTCTTTTTCTAATCATATGCTTTGGGACTCGTTCATCAGTTTCGTATGCAGATGAATATTGATTTTGATAGTAAACATTATGGACTTGTTGAAGTTCGGAGTTTCTTGCATCGCTCGTTGGGTCTCTTGTTTTTTGGCTGATTGTTACGAGGTATGGCTCAGAATATTGTCAAAGAGTGAATTGGAGTAACCGTTGTTGATGAAGGCTTGTATTAGTTGCAAGATGCTGTCATGAAATAACTGCCAAGAATGTGATATTTTATAGGTGCGGTGGATTAATGCCTTGATGATGCTGTCTTTATATCGTTGGGGGCATTTGCTGCGCGCGTTGAGGCATATTCCGTTGTTGGTGGGCTTCTGGTATACTGAAGATATGAAGTTATCAGTGGCCTATGAATTTTGTTGATTTTAAGGTGGGCTTAATTTTGTTGATAGAGAAGGTGGGTTGAATTTTTTGATAGTTAAAGTGGGTTGAATTCTGTTTATTTGAAGGTGGGTTGAATTTTGTTGATATGAAGGCATTTTAATTCATTTTTTCCTTGTTTCCTTTGATGCAATCGCTAATTAACGATGTAATAATTCACCACTCCTCCTGTGTGCTAATTTGATAGGAAAATTGGGAGGTATGGTGTGTGGAATGACTGGGTGAACAAGGTACAGGACAAAGTATATCGCCCCTTTTGATTAGTTGAGGCTTCTTTGGATCTTTTGTTTTGCTACATATTAAAACTGCCGGACTTTGGTGGTCATGTTCGAAAATACCATCGATTCCATAAATTTTCTTGTGCTTTAGTTCACCTTGATAATACAGAGCCTTGTTGTTATACATTGTTTCCTTGCTTAGAAGATTGATCTTGACAGGGACTTTAATCGGAGAGTGAGAAATCACTGTATCTTCGGCTGCATGAATTGGTATTGCTTCGTGAATAACATGCTTTGGTTGACCATCTTCCCCCATATAAATGTCTACTCGTGCTCCATTGCTGCAAACCTTTGAAATTTTTCTTTTGTTCATGTTTATAATGAAGTTGTTTTGTCGTAGAAATGGGGTTCCTAAAAAGTATGAGTGGTCAATTGTGTCATCTGGAACTACATCAAATATTGCAAAGTTTGTTTTAATTCCATAAATGGTAAAGTTAAGTTTAGTGGTTCCAAGAGTGCGGATGTCTATCATGCCTAGTCCTTGTACCGAGATAGCCTCGTCAGGATCCCAAGTCTTATTCAGTGCTTCGACTACTGATTGCTTCACTAGGTCATTTGCTGCGCCTGAGTCAATCAGGGCTTCATGTTTTTGATCTCCCAATTTGACTTCCAAAACAAGTAGCTGATCCGGTTCCAAAGAAACCAAGTTTATTAGTGCTTTCTGATGTGTTTTATTAATGGAAGTGGATGGTCTGTCTTCTACTTGCTTCTCCTCTTCCTCAAGGTTGTCTTCGAGTTCATTGTCATGTTCTAATGTTGTTCCGTTGCCGTTAGAAATTGGGCAGGCCACATCATTTTCTTTCTCTATATTTTTTGTTGTTCTTT
This sequence comes from Hyalella azteca, assembly GCF_000764305.2. NCBI lineage: Eukaryota > Metazoa > Arthropoda > Malacostraca > Amphipoda > Hyalellidae > Hyalella > Hyalella azteca. The sequence goes on along the minus strand of NW_025939103.1, from coordinate 21,271 downwards.
TGTTATTAATCCTCTCATTATCTTCATTCTCTGGGAATTTTGCGACCCAGACACTTGACGGCGACCCAGACACTTGACGGCGACCCAGACACTTGACAGCGACCCAGACACTTGACGAACACTTTCAACACCTTCCTTCCTCTCCACGGAAAGTTCTTTCAATTTCAGCTCAATATTGGTGGAATATGCAACTTGCTCATCTATTTCGGAATTCGGTGATTCATCTGTATCTTTACATTCAACGATTAGATCTGTAATTCTCTCACCCCATTGACGGACCATTTCCAGACTGCGTTGTATAACCGAACAATGTGCTAGGGTTTCTTCGACGTTTCTTCGACAAACACGAATCCATGACCGAAAAAAATTAAATTAGAGACAGTGAAAAATGACGAACAACCTGCATTCCAAACCTGAAAGTGAAATGAAACCAGGGATTAGTCTTGCTACCTGAGGAATAAAGCGTTCAAATGAATGTTGGATTTTAATCAAAAAGTAAAAACCCCAGTATTAACCTCTGTATGGATTCACACAGTCGAGTTAGAATTTAAATGTTTATTTAAATAACATACTAAGATCAATTGAAATTTGCTGAAAGCCGCAACGGCGCTTTCAATAATAGCTAGAATGCTTCGCAAAGTTTTTATTTATTTATTTATTAATTCTTCTAATAGCAGTAACGATGAAGTAAAATAGGTTTTTAATGAAGTTGACTGCACGGCTAAGTTCTAAGGGATCCAGGTGTGGTCCACTTAGCGCTGCGACGAAAAATAGACATAGGGAAGCTGGTGGACTATGCTCCCCGAGTCCTAGGCTTTCTGTTATCAAGAGCCGCCTTCGGCTATAAATTTTGTTAGGGTAGAGATACTGATTAGTTGACGGCACAAAACTGTAGTTCTAATGTATTACTGAGTGGCGACCATCGCTCGGAACAGCTTATCGAGGAATCTGAAGAGCTTGTTCGCCCAGTGACGGACATTGACTTGTCCGCACAGCTGGACAAAGGGCAACCGCACTGCGCCGGAAATAAATCATATGAGATTTCTTTATTATTGTGGAAGATTGTTGGGAAAGAACATTTAGATGTAAAATTAAAGAAATCATCGGTGAGAAATTTCTAATTTCTTGCAAATCATATCAAAACAACACAGTACTTACTACTAAAATTTAAATATGCATTAAAAACCAGTACAAAACTCTACGGTAATTTCTAGCGAAATTTTAGTATCTGAGAAAAATCCAAACAAATCTCTACGGCAATTCCCATTGAAATTTAAGTATCTATGAATAATCCTAACAAAATTGCGGTAATGACTACTGGAATTTAAATATATTTTAAAAATCCTAGCAAAACCATGCGGTAATTACTTTTGCAATATAATTATCTGCGGAAAGTCCCAGCGAAACTCTACGGTAAATACTACGAAAATTTATGTATCTCTGGGAAACTTTAGCGAATTTCTACGTTAATTAATACCGAAATTTAGGTATCTATGGAAAATCTTAATGAAACTCTACAGTAATTACTACCGACATTTAATTATCTATGGAAAATCCAAACAAAATTCTAAGATAATTACTACTAATCTTTAAGTATCAATAGAAAGTCCAAACGAAACTTCACGGTAATTACTACTAAAATGTAAGTATCTATGAAAAATCATGAAAAACTATACGGTAATTACTAAAGTGTAAGTATCTATGGAAAGTCATAACGAAACTCTACGTTTATTACTACTGAATTCTATGTATCAATGGAAAATCCTAACAAAACTCTACTACTGACATTTCAGTGTCTATGGAAAATCCTAACACGGCGGAAAATCCAGACACATACGGTTTTTGCTAATGAGATTTAAGGGGAGCGTCTGACCAACAATTTCGGATTCTCCCTTTTCCAGTTTTTAGTCTCATCTTAAAGCTGACATTCTGACCTATCCAACGGTACTAAAACCATCTCTGTACGTTGATTTCTGTGTTCGCGACAGATCGCGAAAGGGTTAGGGGTGGTGGAGTTCTTTAACATTTAAGATGGGGAATAATGCCGGCAGTGCACCTAAAATATAAAGTCTGGAGACACTAGGCTTCAGTAACCCAGCTGCAGTCATGGGGGATCGTTCTCGTGCAGTCGTTTGCACCATCCTTGACAGAAATAAAGCTCCAGCATCGTCTGTTCTTCCAACCTTGCAGCCTTGAATGTCCATTTCGAGGCGCGCGGGACTTTGTCGTGCTCTACTGAACATTCACACTTATTGTCACTGCAAACCTATCTCCTCCTAGAGTTTCGAAGCTATAGCAGTGAGAGATATACCGTTCGATTCGCAATTAAAATATCTAGAGAACGGTTGTAATTTTCAATTTCGTTATAGTTCTGAAATTATTTTGAAAAAAGAGGGCCGGAAATAGGGGGTAATCGAAAAATTTATGAAAAATGCTCCTCCACCCACAAAAAATTCAAATTTCGAAAAAATCCGGACGAATCGATAGTTATGGTCCTTACGCATCGAATGATATGCGTCTCGATGTTGTAGCTTGAAAATCCTAGGAGGAGATAGTTTTCTATAGTACCCTTTTTGGCCATTTTTTAAGAATTTCGCGTTATCTTTCATTTGTTTCGAAAAATTGACACGAAGAAAAGCTGTCTATTTTTCAGTTTACGCATGTGTACCTAGTTTCAAAGCGATCCGTCTGTAAATAGCCGAAATAAAATTTTGGCCAGACGCTCCCCTTAATTATCTATGGAAAATCCTAACAAAATTCTAGGGTAATTTCTACTTAAATTTGAATGCATCTGAGTAGCATGAAACCAAAGGAAAAATATAATAATATAACAGTTAAGCCTCATTTGGTGTGGGATTTTCTAAAAACAACAAGCGGGCTAAAGGCAGCTGGTCTCTTGGGTGTCCAATACTTTATAAGAATGTGCATAACACTCAAGAGGTAACAAGACTGCGTGGAAATCGTGTTGCAGATTGTTCATAATACTCGTGTAGGAAATAAGACTGCGTGTACTATTCGATACATCACTATTCGATACATCACTATTCGATACATCACTATTCGATACATCACTATTCGATACATCACTATTCGATACATCACTATTCGATACATCACTATTCCTGTCTCTTATACACATCTAGATGTGTATAAGAGAGTGGTGGTACCTCGAGCAGTGGAAAAATGTTACCTTCTCTGACGAATCATCGTTTACCTTATTTCCGACCTCTGATCGATTGCACGATTGCAAAAAAGGCCGAAAGAGACTTAAACTAGATTTAACTGGAAGAGGGTTAAAAGAGTTTACTTGGAGAGTGGGTTAAATAACTCATGGAAACTATTGACAATTTGTATGAAGCAAAACCTCGGAGAATTGGGGCTGTATTCGACGCAAAGGCGGATCAGTTCCATATTAAAATATATTTTGTGAATTTTTAAGGTATTCGCTATATGTTTTCGAACCCATGTATGTAATATTGCCACTCGACAGATTGGAATTGCATCAGCAGTTGAGGGTTTTAAATGAAAGTTAGGTAAAAAAATACTTATATTAAAACTTTTATTTCATCTCTGGTGCTCGAGAAATATTACCGTTTGAAGTTAAAAAACAATTATGTTTAACAAATGGGTTTTCTGTGGTGATCTTAGCAAATGAGCGTAGAACGAACATATTCTCATAATGATGAATGAACGCTCAGAAATGATTGTTCTTAACCAGACACTAAATCATAGTCGCTGATGTGAATTTCATCGCCAAATTTCGCTAGGGTCACCGTACGACTGAAAATTTTGGATTTTGATCGCGGACCAACGTTTGAAGCAACACAATGCAAGATCAAACGAAGAACTATACAGTCAGACAATACTTGTGCAATTGAATAAGTGTCGAGTCAACATTATATTAATATAGGAATGCAATACCTGTGCACTTGAACGCGTGTGGTGTCACATATCGGTAATATAGGCAGACAATACCTGTGCATTTGAACGTGAGTAGTGACACACACAAGTAAAATATTCAGACAATACAGGGGCATTTGGATGCGTGTCGTGTCACACACCAGTAATATAGGCAGACAATACAGGGGCATTTGATTGCGTATCCTCCCGTCGCACATGCGATCTTTCCTAGTTAATAAATTTAAATGTGCACGATGTGCTTCAGCGTCAACCTTGATGTCCATCACACAACCTTTACACTAGGGCCGCTGAGCATAAAGGGAGGAGTTATAGGACAAGGCAGTTACTATCGCGACCTCCTCATTGCGCACTGACGCCGAACAGTGCAACGTTCCGGTGTCCGACACTGAATTTAAGGTTGTAGATTCTATTTCTGGTGCATCCGATCTGCGTATTTTGGAATCCTTGTGTATTTTTCAAGAGAAGCCTAGTTTAAATGCAGCCTTCAGTTCTTATCCACTAGAAATTGTGAATAGATAGGTATTTACTTTATTACTCTGCCCTTTGCCTGTAAATTTAGGTTTTTAACTTCAGTAATTTTTCTTTTAAATCCCATCTTTAATAATTTCTGATTGTATTTGTGTTCTACATTTATCGAACTGACGATGGAGCTGGACTCCGAAACGTTTTCAATAGAGATATGATTAATTTTTTTAGTTTTCTTCACTTTTATATTTCTAGTGTATCTACGATTCGATCAATCTAGTGACATTATTACTTTACGTTAATATATCAGAAGTTTAATTTTCTCATTTCTGATGTGATTCTGAAGTTATTTTCTCTATTGACCGCAGATTACGTACATCTTATCTGTGGCCGCTATTCATCTGATTTAGGTAGTAGATGGTGACGAGGCTTTTATTGAGTGCTGATTCGAAAGCATGGTTTCGTTTCAATAGATAATTTCAAATTTCGAGGTATACTGTTTGGGCTTAGTTTAAGTTAGGCTTTGTTAGATTATGAAAGATTAGGTTACGTTAGGTTAGGTTATGTTATGTTTGGTTGGACGCATTGTTGATTTGTTGTTATATGTTTATTTTGGTTTTTAATTACTTGATGGTAAATCACTCAAAGGGAGAAGTTCAAACTAGTTTTATTGGAAATCCACGGCAAACTTTCTCTAAACAAGTGTAGAATAAAAAATATCAAATGCAGAGGGGAATTTCCAAGTGCAAACTGGATTGAAGAAAAACGTGCTTACTGAAATTCAAATCTGTGCTTAAGACACGTTTGTAACATTGCTGATTAATTGCAACTATTTTATTCAATATTTTTGGTTAGACCTGCTCATGATTTGAACAAGATATCATTTCCCCGGCTAATAACCACAACTAAACAAAGTACACAGCTGCAGTACGCAGTCGACCTGACACCCATTGACACGCAAGGATAGCATAGCAAGCGAGATGGAGATGGGTGTGAACTTTGAAATTTACACGGCGAAGTTGAAAAAAAATCTCTTAAAGAAGTTTCCATCAAACCATTAGTAAACAAATAATTCATCTCATCTTGCCCCAGAATATCATAAAGAGTAACGCGCGATTTCGTACGAATTATATAGTTCCGAAGCCTCGCGCAATTGCATCGTGCATACTTTGTTCTGAACAACGAAAAATATGACGTCAACGACTCAACATGCAGCGAATCTATCGTTAAGCTAATTGATCAGAAGGGCAAGTAGCGCGAAAAATGACCATAAATCGTTCCTTCATTTCAAAGATTATTCTAAAGAATATATGGTTTTATTAGAGCGTCCAATTCTCTATGTATAAGCATGCATTCAGTGTAGAAGAGCAAAGGCCTTGATCTTGGCTGATAATTAATTGGTACATTTCAGTGGTCATACATTTTCTACCGTGACTTGCAGAGCCGACGAATTTCTGTGAAAACACACCATGACAATGCCTTAATGTCCCTAACTCAACTCCGTTAAATCACTTGTGCAATGTCATACCGTCCTAAACTACACTCATTAAATCACCTGCATATACATAGTTTAGTCGAGCACCTCACAAGATATTTATTTATTTTTCACCACAGTTCACAATACTAACAAACCTAACTTTCATCACTGCATCATTTCACCTGTACTATCGTCAACAATGTTTCGACATTATCCCATTCATTAATGGCTCACTACAGCTGTCTTTATAGACTAGTTCCAATAAAGATATGACATAATAGCTCAATGAAATCTGAAATCGCTTCACAGTTGTACGACTCGTAACATAACTTTATACTGTCCACGGTTTACCTATACAGCACCAACTACCTCTGCAGCATTGGCGACTGCATCGCCGAAGTGGCCACAACCACATTTAGTTACTTTAATGGCTAGACCCCAGCCATTTCTTGACCACGGCGCCGATCATCACTGCAGGGCACAAACATACCACGAATGTTGTGTGCAAGGCAAATCCCCGAGAGCAGGGATCGAGCCAGAATTGTACATGATAAATGCACAGTTGGAGTCTTCGTTGGGTTCGCCGACAGCCCAAGGCGATGTTCCAGGTAAGCCGGACATGACTTGGCCGGTGCGCCAAGTCCACACGTGGTTGAAGCGGTGGAGCCCCACTTGGTAGCGACCCGAAGCAGAGCCAGCTGTTATGGAAGAAGCGATGTGTCACGATGGTTGGGAAATATCAAACAATTGAACTGAAACAGGTATATTTTGATTTTAAAACGCACTGTCTATTACAGTACTCCAAACAGATGCCCAAAGACAAGAAAACTCGAGATTAAAAGTTAAATTCATGCTAAAAATGTGTAGGTATTGAGTTAAGATGCATTCTTGCACGCTCACGAATTACGGTATATTTAGAAAAGTATAAAAATGTATATTCCCGTACTTGGTTGGTGAGATTTGAGATAGACGTGGTCAGTGAGCTTGAAGAAGTTGTCGCTGTAGAGAGAGACGAGCTGGGAGCCTCCAGGGCACGCGGTCTGGGCCCTGGCGTACAGCAAGTTGCTCTCAACCACAGCCACACAACCGACGTCCGCAACCCAGGCGAAGGAGGCCGGGCAGGGTGGAGCTGTGGGTAGGAGTGGTAGGATCAATCTTCATCATCACTCCTCCATCTTTGTCTGTTTCGTTGAGAGCAAAAAAATTCGTTCTATCGAACATCAAATTTCGCATGAGAAGTTTCAATTTTGTTGAACAGTTAAAAATTATCAACTTTTTACTACACCTGATCAAAAGTTAGCATTTCAGTTCATATTTATCGCAGGAACACATTTATTCGGCACTGATCACAGTGCAACTAACCCTTCTCACAATGGAATGAATAATTTGATTGCAATTTAATCTCTAATTAGCATTTGGCGGATGATGAAGTAAGTATCCATAGTAAGTGTAAAATTGTTTGGTCAAAGAATTACATGAATTATCTGACGCTAGTCAGCGTCACCACGACGCTAAACGCAGGCAGGGTTGTATCACTGGTAGCAATAAAACTAGCAGATCGACATGCGTCCAACAGAATGCACACCGGACAAGCGGAGGCGCTTCGATTAACTGTATAACAGGATGGCTGCCTAAACCATCATAGTTTCCCTTGGTTCGTTCAAAACCCGTCCTAGGTTCAAGCATTCGAAAATTGCCCTAATATATAGCTTAAAATTTAGTTAAATACTAGTGATAATTGTGTAAGATGAAAATACGAAGTAACTCATATTCCATTTATTTTCTTGCGGAATCTCATACTAAAAATCGTGACAGAATTGCCGTTCTAAACGAAAATACGTTCGTAAGCCGTCAGCTTGAGCCACATTTAAGTGGTGAAGTATCGGTAACACCTTCAAAAAAACTCCTCGATAGGTTGCGGAAACATGTCGTGTGAAAATACTAAGCTGTGTTGTTAGAAGCGTGGAATTTTGGAAAAACATCTGGTTGCTACAATCGAAAGTCATATTTAAAACTTACACTGACAAATTTTTTGGAAATTTTAAGTGATTCTGAGAATTAATCTAAACCTAAACTTGAGATTCAACAGGCAATATCTCTAGAAGTGATACTTGACTCTGAAAATCTAAACTTAAAAATTACTCAGGCGAGATTTTTCTCCTGCAACTAATAGTTTTCTGAGTATAACACCCAAGGTATTCAATCTTACTTGGCGATTAGTTCGTCATAAGTCCAGAAACGACTGCTTGAATCAACTCAAGAGTTTTTCTTTCATGAATTATTTTCAATCGGCTGATATTTCGATTAAATTTTTTGTACATTTATTTTATTTTTTTTGTATTTGTGAATTTCTCTATATATATTCTGAACTCTGTCGATACTTTTATGAGTGGAACTTCAATAATAATGAGACTATATAGTTTATTGTTCCACGCTTGTATTAGTTCTACCCTAAATTCTTGAACATCAGGAAAAAAGAATGAAACATGATGTTTTTATTTTCTTCTAATTCAGTTGAGAACTTTCAACTGTTTTTGATAGTACGGCTTCAGGTGCTGTGCCTGACGTTTCATTTCTGAACAGGTCGATGGCCTGGAGACTCGCCGTCCGAACGCTGGTAGCAAGGAGAGAGCTCATCGACTTGTCGTCATAGCGACGACGCACAACTGACGAGTTCAACTCGATATCATGCAGTGTATTTAAATATATAATGAACGATTCGGTTCGTTTTTATTTTAATAAATTCAGCTAGAATGTTGTTTGTGCTGAGTTGAATATTCCTTATCAATTATATAAACCTATTTGTTTTCAAGTTTAAAGCTTTCTTGGTTATTCGCTGAGAAACTTCCAACTTTTTTCGTGTGATGCTATGTATTGCGACGCTCGGAATAAGTAAGCGTCTATAAAGAGTCTTGTGAGCGTCCAAGAGCTTGTCGCCGGGAATACCTGCTAGCCCTTTGTTGACGATTAAAGCGGGTACAAAACGTCCTCCTCAACTATTAGAATATTCAATTTCGTTTTTCAGCTAAAAAGGTTCCCGCGCCTAATATCCTCCACAAAATAGCCGTTTATCGGTCGCTGATTGTCCCGAACTATTTTTCCATCTGTTGAGCCCGTTGATGCTCAATAGACTGAGTTAAAAAGCCCGACAAAAATCTGTGACAGTTCCGACACAAGCCAGCTTGAATGTTCGATGTTTGAACTCCGCTCACTACTGATTGGAATTACACTGAGCAGTGACAAACTTAAACAGTGTAACAATTGAATATCTAGGTGTTAAGGCAAGGCTTTTGTGTTTATTGTGCGGGTATAATGTGTACTTCAAATTTTTTTGTGATTTTCTATATATTCATTCCTCAACTGATTACAGATGACAATTATCTCCTAATTTAGATTCATGTCGATACATATTTTTACCTTTGCACAGTCAAAGGAATATGAAAGAGAAATTTCAACGTTTTTCTAGACATTAAATATTGTAATTACAATACCGTGAACAACTTACCTAGACGTTTACATTGAGGACAAGTTTCCCGAGCGTAGCAGTTGAAATCGCTGGAACCCGAATAAGTTCGGTTTAACAAGGCCGGGTACGTGGAGTTCAGCAGCAGGCACTGCCCGCTGGTGCTGTGCACGCACAGAGTTGGGTAGGTAATGCCGTCCAGAGCAGCCCGGAGTGCGCAGAGGACGGGGTTCATAACAGAGTAGTTCTTCGATGCCACGCCAAGTGCGAGGAGCGTCTCCACCGGCACAGGGGCCGAGGTGTACCTAATAGAATTGGCCTGAGTTTCCTTCACCAGAGCTAGCAGGATAACCGCTAGCAGTTTGGCGGTCATCTTAATTATATTATTCATTTTCGCCGAATCTTTTCTTCTCATCTAAAAAGGGTGTCTTAATAGAGACAATACGAGCCTGAAATTAAAATATTTATTAACAATATTGAACATTTTGAATTTCAAACGTAATTTAGCGTTTTTTTACTTAATTTGTCAACAATAAGCATTCTATCCACATGACCTCGTCCGGTAGTTTGAGAGAGAACGCCAAGTTATTTGCGTCCAAGTAGTCTTTCAAATCATAATTGGAGACAATGAGACGAATGATTGTGATTTTTGCTGTCTGTCACTTTTTTCTTTTTATACATCAGCAATAAAAAATTCAGGGGAATCGAAAAATATCAGCCTCAGCAATTGATATCCTTGAATTTAACAGCGTGTTTTTATTGAAATTTGCCCGAATTTCATTTTCATATAATTATATAAGCATAATCATATTATGCTTATATAATCACATTTTCATATAATTATATTTATTAGCTCATATGTAGTCTTCGCACAGTCAAGGCACACCCTGCCTGTACCTTCGCATTCCCTGTACCTTCGCACAGTCAAGGGAATATGAAAGAATATGAATATGAATTATAATATGGGAAGGGAATAAGGGAATATGAATATGAAGGGAATATGAATAGAAGAATATGAATATGAAATATACGAGTTATAAATAAAAATCAGTTTCGAGAAACTGCCACGAATAATTACTTTTACCCACAGTGTTTGTAAGTTTTAGGGATGAAAGACGAGGCGGTTCTCCTACACTCTAGTCGCTGCACCTGAGGGCGCCCACTGCACTCCAGCTCCTCTGTCTGATGGTCTACTCGTACTCACTACGAAGGTTCCATCAGAACTGTGTAGTAAGAGCAGTCTACTCGTACTCACTACGAAGGTTCCATCAGAACTGTGTAGTCAGAGCAGTCTACTCGTACTCACTGCGAAGGTTCCATAAGAACTGTGTAGTAAGAGCAGTCTACTCGTACTCTCTACGAAGGTTCCATCAGAACTCGTGAGCCAGTGCAGTCTACTCGTACTCTCTTACTACAGAGTCCTTTACAACGCTCTCCTGGTGGTACATTCGTACAATTTCATTAATCGAAAATCATAGCCGTACTGCGTAGTAATTCTCAAATATTTTTATCGGAAAACATGCGTTGAACAAGTACTCTAAATAAAGGTATGAAATTGACGATCACAGCACCTGCCGCAGTATTGTATAAACATTCTGCACGCATTTGCAGTATTTGTCCCGAGAGAAGCTGAAATCACTGTAAATTTTCGTAGGATATGATGAGAAAATTTAGCAAGCTTGTAAAATGATAGTTCTATGAATAATTATATGTTAGATAACTCGTTATGAAGTCACTTCGTTCGGAACATTTTTTCCATTATCAACTTTAGAACTGCAACTATTCTTCCCACCAAAACATTTTAAACCCATGCAACAGATGGTCTCCACAACGCCCTCGTTAAATGGAACCCTGCTGGATCGCTTGGCCTTCAATAACATAGCTTTACGTTTTTCAAGGCTTTCCAACTGTAGCAAAAAATGGAATTTGAACGTCAGATGAGTGAGAGCGTGTACACACCTACAAGAGCACAGACGCCACACCCAGCCAAGCAAGCGTTACCGACATACTATACAGCGGCCTCATTAGCCACACAATGTCATGTTTATATGATCAAATGATAAATTAGTCATTTTTACACGGCAAACAAACTTCTCAATAAGACAGAGTGTGTGCACTCTGCCTTCTCTTTCAAACATCAATCGATGAGTCGTCAATAATTCACTGGTATGACACCTTCTTCAAATAAGCAAATTTGTCTTTTATGCAATGCACTCCTGGCTTCTGTAGTTCTGGATTTTTCTGTATCTGTATTGCATTATTTGAATTCATATGAGGTATGATTATATAAAATTATATTGCGACATATTCGTGGTTAATATTTATAAATTTATTCCGAAACATTCGTGGTTATTATCGATTTACATATTCCATGTGTAATAACGTGGCAGTTTGTAACTATGTTACGACAGATAATAAAAATTAGAAGAAAAACCTTTAAATAAAAAGTAACAAACCAAGAATGAACGAATAAGAAAAGCCAAGTTAGATTAGGCAAGGTTCGGTTAGATTGGAGTAGATTAGGGTCACAGTTGGGTCTCTTTAATAAGCATGGCCACGAATCAACTCTCAATCAGCAAGTATTGGCCTAACGAAAAAGGTTCAAAATTTAGGGCTGCCTTCCTTCAATGTTTCTATAACGTTATTATTAATGGGTAATTTCTAATTTGAAGGATGTGTGGTATGTAATATGCATTGTAAAGGACTCATCCCTAGCTGAGAATGTACAGAATGATTGCGGATCATAATTGCTTTAGGTAAATGCATATCCCATGCACGGGGTTTTTCTTGCTAATCCATTCATTAGCTGTATGATAGATCTGTTGCATCTTTCGACGCACCCATTGGATGAGGCTTTATTCTGAGTGTTATGTTTGTGAGTGATGTTCTTATTGTCATGAACTTCATTAAATTCAGAGGATTTGAACTCTACCTCGTTTTCAGAAAGAAATCTATCGGGAATATCTGCGAAAGTGGGTAAAATATTCTTTGCAAGGGCTAAAGTTCTGTTGAAGCTTTTTTGTCACGACGAGGAACTAAAATTAGTCATTTAGAGAAATGAGCAACTGCCACTACAACTGCAATGTAATTCCTATAGAATTTTGACAACAACATTAACAACATCAATTGGGACTAACTCGAACGGGTGTGATGTTTATATTTTAAGCGTTGTCAGAAGTAATGTGACTTACTTACAAGCGGCTGCGAATCGTGCCGTAACAAACAGAAAATTTTCAACATTGTTACCACGCATACACTCCATTGTTTTCAATATTATTCTTGGTAGAGAAACATTCCAGCGACAGTTAAATAAAGACGGTACATCATCAACTCATCATGCTATCGCTAAACTTAAACTGACCGTGAATCAAGATTGGTTTGTGATGCGGTATTTAATTTTTTCTGATTTATTTCAAGGTAATCAATATGAGAAGGAGTACAAGTTCACAATACTAATCTCTGTTTTTTCACATATTTGCGAACAACTTTGAAACCATCAATTTTATTAAACGCATTCCAAATTTCCGCCTCCGTGGCGTGTGCTTTACACGGTTTACAATGTGCTTTTGCATGCCATTCAAGATTATTTGATCCTCTTCATTCAATTTATATCGTACACAAATTATACAAATAACTAAGACAGTACTCATTTCGCATTATCCATTTTCAGACAGAAAAGCCATTCCACTTACCTGTAACGTAGCACATTCCACGCTGGCTGCAGCCAACCTCGCTTTGATTGCATTCACCCTCGCATCGAACCTCTCGCTATATTCTTCAGGTTTAAATTTTAGACGACTGAGCATTTCCTTAATTTTTGCTTTGAGTTGAGTTCTCATCCGCTGCGCATACTACATCATCCCATACCTCGAGATCTTGCTCTGTTGAGACTCTGTGGGCCAGCAGCGCATCCTTCCAGCCCTCAAAATCAGTCTTCAGGTTGAGGATTTCATTAGCCAAACCCAAAATATCGTCTGATACGGAGACGAAGCTATTCACGCTGTTATAGTTCTCCCCTGCAAGGTAGTCTCTGTTGCTCACATTTTTTGCTTCAGCTTTACGCAATGCCTACAATTTGCACTCATTGGTTGTTTAACTTCCAAAATAACGTAATTTTACCTGCTCAAGCTTGGTCTAAAAATCCTATTACTAGAACGAAAATGTTCTCAGGCTCTTTCTAAATGAAAGAAATGGTGTAGGAATTGAGAAGTGTTTATTAAGACAGTGATATATCATTCCTACAGGCTCGTGACAATGTAAGGCTCCACATGAATTGCAATATAATTCAAACATACAGCAGTAGCAATTTCAGATTAGATTCGCGGGTGAGTTTACAAGGTAAGAATTAAATTAAGATGGTTAGGCAATAAAAATCAGTCATGTTTCCCAATTTCGTCCGTGTTTACTGTTACTAAAATTATTTTACTCCTGAGAAATAATCATACGTTTTCCATAAGTATTTGCAAATAGGTAGGAACCAAAATTACGCTTTGCGAAAATCTTATTCCATTCAAAATTGTATCTACCTAGCAAAATTTTGTAAATCTCTTCGTTTGTTATGATTTTTCCGGAAAACTTTCTTCGTAATTCCATTGACCACACGCGATCTTCTATATTTTTGTCTTCCGGTCTCGCTTACGTTGACAGGGATATTGGCATCTTCATTCATACAATTTTTCACAACATTCTGTTCTCATTAAATCCCTATTTTTTATAGGGAATGATAAAAGATGCTGCCACGTGGTTCATACAACAATCTGGTCTGAGCTATGGCTTACTCCTGCAACTAGCGTCAGCCTGAGTATATAATTATTGATATAAATAATTACTATGAAGATATTAATATACTACAAATGTTACAAATATTCAACTAATGACAATTTCAAACGTACTTTAATGCACGGTTGTCGCAAAATCTATTTTTACCAACCTGACAAGAAAGACAAGCGTGTATTTTGGTAGCGAGGATACGAAGATTTCGAGGGCACGACGCGACTGGCGCTGCAAGTCAATAACAACAAACTCTTCACTTCACAAACCCTTGATGCGACGCGATTTTGAGGCCTAACGCTGACATGGTTAATAGAATAGAAAAACATGAGATGTGTTGAATAATTGAATTTAACCGTGAATTTTTATTCTTTTCATTATTTCAATTTAATAACTCTTGAAGTCGTATTCGAATGGGCAGGTGACCCCATGGTAGATCACTTAATTAAACTGGATAAAATGTAATCACTGTTAAAATACGTCTCAAATTACACAAAAAAATTTCTATACAAATATATTGTTGTATCAACCATATCCTGGTCCGTAAACTAATGCTGTGTGATTATTATACGAATAAAACACAAAACACAATAGACCTAACAAGATTCAATAAGCCATATGATTAAAATGGCTTTGAAAAGATTTTCTTTTACAATAATTCTCTGCATATATCACCGCATGTCCGCCAGTGATAATGTCTTGAAAAGTCGGCCAGGTCTCAAATTATCTTGCCCGGGTATTGCCGATCCACCAATCGCACGAAAGACCTGAACAGTAGGATACAATTTTTAGAATTAAACAAAAAAACAGACATTTTCGTGTGAAAACTTCAGTATTTTCTTTTTACTTTTGTATAGATTTCATGAACATTGTTGGTTTATTTCAAATTTTTGAGTCGAATAATCTGTTTTTTTTCATACGATTATAATACATTTATCTAGTATTTTTCCGTTTATGACTGTTTTCGAGAAAACTTGACAACAAATTTTGGTCCAAAAATTGTGCACACTTATAAGTTCATTAATGGGCATTCAAAGTTGAATAACGAATTCTAAACATGGATCTAAGTAATGTCATATTTACATTTGAAAAAACTCTACTTGAACATCTCAGCTATCGAAAAAATTCTTTCACTTGAAGTTTGAAGTTCAAATTTTGAGATTCATAAAAAACGAAACATAGATGCCGTATGTTGAGAAACACCAATTGATCAACAGCTCTGTTGCTTCTCATCAATCAACCTTGTTTTTCCAATGTTTTTGTTATTCTCACATGAGGCTAAAAGGATACTCAATTATTATCAATTGCAACAAATATTGCTGATTTTTTGTGTAAATATCATTGGTAGTTCGTAATATTATGAGTATTTCATGGGACTCACTTATGGGATCTTTGTGGAATTTTTGACCATAAAATTTCTTACATTTTCACATGCTTGTTTCCATTATTTCTTTACCATTTCTCCATTTCTCTAAATAATCCCAAAATTTTATATCAGTAGTTGGCTTACCTATGCATTTTTAACAAAAATCCAAATAAACTGTAATTCACGTTTGAAATCATCAGTAAAATAATGCTCTTACGCACGCCGATTCAACATGTTTCTAGTAAGTCCCACCCGTTTGCGAAAGATTCGGCGATTCTTGCTTCAATATTCCTTCTTCAAGCCTTCAATACTCAAGGTGAATATCGAAAAAAAATGCATCATATATACAGTGTTAGATTCCTGCCGTAACATACCCACTCCCACGCCGCAGCATTTTACATCCATTGAATGATGTTGTTCGTTGACAACTCGATGATGATGATGTCTTCTTTGAGGTGTAGTAAATGACCTCACACAGGTCGGTTGTCACACCTGGACATGACAATTTATTTCAGGCTTGTAGTTGCATTATCAGTTGGGGCCACATCGTTTGCTTTAATTATTGTGACCTCACAGGGTTTCCAATCTTCCGGTGCTTTTAAGAAAATGGCATCATTTATAAGAAAAAAAGTGGTCTAAGTTACCCCATTTTACGGTATATTGTAATCAATATATAACAAATAGTCAAATAGTTAAAGACTACTTATAGCCTTATAAGAATTAGCTAAGCTGCTAGCTATGTACAATGTATTGCACACTTGATACCTCTGTACCAAAATCATTCAATTTATTGGAACCTAATACACACTAAAGGCAACAAGTTTATATACCAATTTGTCATTCATAGTACATTTATACTAAACCATGAATAACAATACCTCAGTATAAATTAAAGACTGCCACTTAATATATTTAAATATATGAAAAAATCAAAAAAATCGAAAAAATCAAATAAATCATGATTTTTTATAAAAAAATCAAGTGATTTAATCACATGATTTAATCATTTTGATTTAATCATTGCCAACCCTGATCCATGTAGCTGCTACATTCTAGCAAGAAATGATTGATGGTTTCTTCCACTCTGCAATTCCCGCACAGTGGTGAGTCTGACATTTGGAAGCAATGCAGATGAGCTTTTACCCCCACATGTCCCAGACAAAGGTGGGCCAGTACAACAGCTACTCGACGAGACTTGGCATGCACCCAGGGGACTGGCAGCAGATTTCCTCTAATTGATGCAAGATGTCTTCCTTTGCCAGTCTCAGCAATAGTTCGGGACCAATCTTCTTCCCAATTTGACAGAAATTTACGACGTAGACAGTAGAGGGCATCAGAATATTCTATGGTATGGTAGGTGCTATGATCTGATTCATGACCCAGTTTGGCTGCACGATCAGCTAGCTCATTTCCAAGTATGCCCGCATGGGCTTTAACCCACGGCAAGCAAGGTTACATGTCGTTGAAGATTAAGCCTTCTGAGCAGCCTACGAATTTTTAGGACCAGCAGGGAGCATCTGGTTGACATGCCTTGTGGTGAACTCAAGAGGAGTAGTGCTGAACAAGAGTCAGAGCATACAACCCAGTGAGAGTGGTCAGATTCCTGTACAATAACCAATGAGTGATAGATTGCCATAAGTTCAGTTGTCAGCACACTGCAGTCAGGATGTAGGTGCCAAGATGTAGCACTATTCTGAGAGGGAATATACATACTGCAGGCAGCAGACCCTGGCGCAGTAAGGCGAGAACCATTGCAGAAGATAACTAGTGATCCGCTGTAGTTTTCCCCCATAGTGGCCAAAAATTGTGCTGAGTACGCTACTCCTGATGCAATATCCAAGTTTGTATTGACATACTGGCCAATGTCTATCCATGGGGGCACATGATCCATGACTGGGACAGGCACACGATGGCACGAAAGCCTGATGGAGTGCATGTGGCTGGCTGCAATGTCAAGTGCGGTCTTTCTTCTTGTGGTCTGTGGGTGTGTCATCAGAAAAGCTAGTTGGTCACCTGCTGGTCTGTACATCAGTCATAGAGCCAACTGGGCTCCAAGTAGGACAAGGCATTGACAGTGCTGGGATGAGTGCTTCCGCTTGTAAGGAGACAATTGGAGTTGTCCTGCATGCTCGCAAGACTAGGCGCAGGCAGGTATTTTGCAGAATATCTAACTTGGCAAGCTTGGCTGGTGAAGCTGTCTGATAGAGAATAGATCCATAGTCAATTTTTGCACGGATGTATGAGCAATAGAATTTCCTGAGACAACTTGAGGCTCCCCAATTTGGGAAAGCAAGATGCTTCAGGAGGTCTATTCTTCAAATGATATCACTTCTAAGATTGGTGATGTGTGGTCCCCAACCTAGATGGGGAGAGTTGAATATCATCCCAAGGACCCTGTGCTGTGCACTATAGGTGATGGCTTGTCCAGCGTAGCATAGGACTGGGATGCATTTTCTTTTTGAGGAGTAGTACTGGAATTTAGTCTTGTTGGGGTTGACCGTCAGTCCCCAGCACTGAAAGTAGTCTTGTAGTGTGTTCAGATAATTTGTCATGTCAGCCTTAGCTGTATGCATTGTACTGTCTTGACAGGCTACTGTTGTATCATCTGCATATATGTAGATCTGCATGCCATCCTGTTGAGGGATGTCCATCAACTAGAGGTTAAAAAGTAGAGGACTTACCACTGCTCCTTGGGGAGCCCCAGCTTCCAAGACCTGCGGGTCTGAGAAGACCCCACGTAGAGGCACTTGTATGATCCTTGATTTGAGATACTTGTGGAGCCACATCATCATGTTTCCAGTGATTCCTGCACTGATGAGCTTGTAGAGCAGTGCCTCTGTGCTAACCTTGTCAAAAGCTGACTGAAGGTCAATATAGACAACTAAACACACATCAGAGGCTGATTATGAGGGCCGGATCAGATGTTCAAGTTGTAGCAGTACATCCAGTGTAACCAAACCTTGCCTGAAGCCACACTGAGCGTCAGACAGCTGGCCACGAGTCTCAACAACATGTTCTAACCGGGCAGCAATCATGCGCTCAAACAGCTTGCCAATACAAGACAGGAGTGCAATGGGTCAATAGGAAGAAGGGTGGGTTGAATCTTTGCTGGGCTTTATGATGGGCAGCACCAGACCCTCCTTCTAGGCAGATGAGACCACACCTGAATGGAAGCTCTGATTGAACAGTGAAAGGAGTTCCGAGGAGTGTGTTCCACTGTAGATCTTTAAGAAGGAGTTATGAACTCAATCAGCTCCTGGGGAAGTCTGTCTTGGTCTCACTGTAGCTCCATGGAGCTCTGCCACAGTGAAGCTGCAGTCGTATTCAGCATCCCCACCTCTTCAGCTAAAGTGGAGTGGTTCAAACCTGACAGGCAGGTGGACCCCCTCAACCTGACAGCAGGCACTGAAGGTGCTACAGAGGAGGTTAGCCTGCTCAGGGGTGCTTGTAATCAGCTGTCCATTGTCTGAGAGAGGATAATTTGTAGCAGGGAACCGGGCATGTAATAGACGAATCTTCCTCCACACTACAGTGAGGGGAACAGTATATGTGATTTCCTGGATAAACTGTCGTTGGTAGTCTTGTTTGTCTTTCAAAATGCAGTGATAGGCTTCAGCACTCTTCCTCTTGTACATGATGAGGTTCTGCATACAAGGATGTCTAATTACAGTCCTTAGAGCCTTTTGACGGTCAATTATGGCCAATCTGCAGGGAGTGCAGGCTTCTGTCCACCAGGGTGATGTGAGTCGTATTGGAGGAGCCCTGGTTGTAGTTGGGAAAGTTTTTGCTGCTGCATCAATGACTCTGCTTGTAATGTCGGCAACTTTTGTATCAACCGTATTAGGGTACACCATAGCAGAGGCATTAATATGAGAGGCATACCTTGCCAATCATTCTGTCCCAATTTTCTACCTTGGAACTGGAGCTGAATCTAAGTGGACAAGCTCAAGCTGTGAGGTAGCAAGGAGGGGAAAATGATCACTCCCTACATGCTGCAGACGACTGATGCAGAAGCACGGAGACACATCAGATGACACCAACACCAAATCTAAGCACCCAGGGTTTCCAGTTTGGCAGTCTATATATGTGTAAAAGTTGGTGGGATTGAGCAGTGTTAATGGCTTGGAACAGTGGCTTGTTTACATTGTAAACAACAAGTTTACGATTGCGTAGTTGCGCTGTTGTGATCACATTAGAGCAGTCTGCGGTCAGACTGCATTATCACATGTTCAGTTGACACTTGCTGTACATGTACAATTGGACTGATTTTAGGGTAAAATTAGTTTTTTGGGGTAACATGTGCATGCTACCTTGTAAATAAGTTCGTGGCTTGTAAATAGTTTTCCATTACTCAGCATAAATGGCTTTTCATTAAAAATTACCCAGCAACGCATCTTGAAAATGATTGGCGACCCATTGGGCTTAAAAACCCATATATTGGCAATGCTGCTTAGTGCTTCCACCCTCTGCACCCTGGCAAGTGGCAACGTACCAGAAACCTTACTTTTTTCTAAATAGTTGGCCAAGGCCCAAAGACTGACAAATATATTAAATGCAAGAATTTCAATCTAAATGTGTCGGCAAGATCTTCTGAAGGCGTGAATTTTGCTACTGAAGCGTCGCCAAAGATCTTGCAATATTCATCCACTCTCTGCACAGTGGGTTGCCTCCAGGCATAGTGGCAAAGCAGAGAGTTTTTTAGACTCTCCCTCAAGTTCATTTTTGAGTCCTATAAGAATATATATAGTATAAGTAGACCAGTAAAGTATCCTGGATACCACATCATACCAGCATTATCATAATTAAGAAATTGGTTTAAATCTTGAGTAAATGTGGAAATTAAAAATGAACTGATTCTAAAAAAGCTTTAGTTTGCCACTATGCCTCCAGGCTCCTGCTCCAGACTGTAGCTGCAACTATTGCGCTTGAGTTGAGGGTGAAATTGGATGTTCAGCCCAGACAGCATCAAATACTTTCTTCCAAACTGGCCGTACTGCGGTGGAAGTATGATCAAAAGATGCTTTTCTCTTTCGGTTTTCTGGATTTGAAGGCTCAAGAGCCAATGACATTATTGCTCTCTGTCTGCACAGTCTGCATTGTTGCACTTACACCATCCCAGTGACTGTCTGGCGTCTGCTAGGATCACGCAAGCTGAGAAGCACTGAGTTCGCTCTCTAAGTTTTGGGAGTTCCCCTGTGGGCCAGGAGCTTGGAAGCCATCTTTTTGGGGAAGAGACATGATTCAGAAGCAGATGGTTGGCATTGGCTACTACACTTCGTTTAACAACACTTCACTTTACGACACATCACTTTACTACACTGCACCTCACGGCTCACTTCACAGTTCACGACACCACACTTCAATACACAGCTACCCGTTGTCCTGTTTTCTGGGCTCTGCATCACAACCGGCTTTTTAAGGAGAGTATCATACCACACGTCTTACTTCTACGAGTGACCAAACTAAAAACTCTCCTTCGCTCATTCTTTTCTTCTTCTTCTTCTTGTTTGATGATTACTGTAGCTTTGGAGACCCATCCATGTAGCTCCACGTCTGCAGGGGGGTTCAGTTGTTACAGCAGTCCCACCAGTCACACGACTGCTCCACAATTCAGAGACTGCAGCAGTCCTAGCAACTGTGTGCACATGAAGAATGTCATTAGCTTAAAGCATCATAAACATTGTGTCAATTGGTCAGCTACAGCTCATAAAATTGGGGAGTTATATGTCAATATCATGTTCAGGGAAATATTTTGCAGCGGGTAGATCAAGGGACAACATGTTTCAAAATAAAACATCATTCAATATTA
>NW_025939102.1:0-80848 GCF_000764305.2 Hyalella azteca | reverse complement strand
TATTATTGAGTCAGCATCGCTTTCTTCCATGGGATGGGTGTTTGTTACTAGTCCTGGGGACTCTCTGTCAGCATGCTTGCTTGTTGCAGTCAGGCGAAGACCTGATCCTGATGCGGCACTTTTCTTGGCGTTGGGAGTGGCAGCAGGAGAAGCTATTCTTCGTTTTCGTCATTTGCTGGGTTGATTCTTGCTCGTTGATGGTAGTATGGGTGTGGGCGTTTTTATGTTGCTTCCGCACTTTCCAATATTGTTGGATTCTTTGGGTCTCGTTTCTGTGGCTGTGGAAGGGCTGTCATTTTCATGACGACCCTCCATTTAGGAGGTGTTCTCCCTTGTCTTCTGGGTGGCAGTTTAGATTCACTACTCATGGGAATGAGACAAAAGTTTGCGGTTGGTTAAAGTTAACGAACATACACCGATTGAAAGCCGGCAGATTTGGTCTCAGAGAAATTAGCACCACCTTTCACTGTGAACTTCGATTGAAACTGACATAGCAATGACAAGTTACAGGGCGAGTCTACACGAGGTCACGTAATAGTAACCCAAAAACAAAATGACAAACACGTAACCTAACTATCGATAAAATTATTATATTTACAGGCGGTCCCTAACAATATAAGAACTAACATTCAAACACCTCTATGATTCGGCAAAGTGTTGAAGGTTACATTGATATCCTCTAAAATTTTTGCTCCGGTTCAAACTTTTCCATGTCGATTGACATAAATGTAAAAAAATTTAACCGCAAGCAGCCGCATCATCAAAAGAAGTCCTGATTGAAGTTTTCTAAAATTGTGGTGCCCAGTAGTAGCACTGGCACCACTACAACTGAACTCAATCCGATGTAGAGACCGTAGACATTATAAGTTGTCAAGTCACTAGAGTCGGACGGATGGCTAGCATCACCCTCGCCTAGCATTTAATTAACTTCTTATATGCTACTTTAGTCTGCCAAATATTCAGTTAGCATTGTTGTCAATTATTCTCAAGAGTATTTCTAGTTTTCCGCAGATTCCATATTCTCGTAATTCTGTCGGTCATTTGGAAGCACCCATCGAAACCTCGTTTGAAGGAAGTTTGATTTCAGAACTTATATGGAATATATAATTGGTCGTTTGAATATTTTAAATAATATTTCCTACGTCTTTCATTCGTAGTAACTAGTTATCTTGTTTTAATTGCAGGTTTATGATCTGNGCAATTCTTATGTTGGTGTCAAGAAATTCAATGAATTTACTTGGTGGTTTCTTTGCATTTAAATTATTATTGGTAGTCAGAATTAGTCTTTGGTCTCCAACAAAACGTTTAGCAAAGAAGAACTCCTACCTAATCTACCTATATCCTATTCAGCACTATTTTCGTAATATTTTCTGTTGCACGGAGTTCAAATGAGACGGACGATAAGAGGCAGCGAAGTGAGGCGGTCGCAACTCCTCAACCTCATTTGGAGCATCGTAAAGTTAGAGCGAATACAGCGCGGTGTGCGCTCAACTTTAGTACTAAAGTCGCGTCCGATTTTTCACCTTTTTGACTTGAGTTGAGAGCGCTTAGACCAAGTTTCATAACCAAGAGTATAGAGATAATTTATTAGATTAAAACTCTCCATGGCGGATGCTAGAACAAAGCAGATTATTGTCGAGTTGTTGTCAGTGACCTAGAAGAGGCTTGTGTAATGTGCCTTATTAGCTAAGTTTGAACTTATATGGGGCTTGCCTAAAATAGTACAGTTTATTCAGCTGGTAGAGTCTGAACGATGTTTTATGAGGACACCTATTTGTAGCAACCGAGTTAAGGAGCTTACTTAATCTTCTGCCGGAGATTCAGCGCAATGGGATATTTTGTGTTCTGCCTTGATAAAAATTCCGCCAACGTCGACGGAGTTAGACGATATCGTTGCTGGAATATTGTAGTTCCATGCCGTCGTCGCGCTTCAAGCTCTTGTTGGGTGCCTCCGCAACGCCAAGCGGCCGGGGCCTGAAAATTTCGCTGGTGAGCTGCAGGCACCTCTAAGCTTGCTGCAAAACGGCGCTGGCCTGAGACCCCACAAGGAGCAAGGCGCGAACGATGGCAGTGGACTGGCACAGCAAGAAAGCCAGCAGATTGGCTAGCGGTCAGCGAGCGCCGCTGCACCTCGAACAAGCGAAGCCGGGTTCCCTCCCCACATTGCCGGGCTCGTGCTAGGCATATGCGGTCCGTTAAGCCGGGTTCACAGCCATAATGACACGCGCCAGGCAAATATTATTTAAAGCATTTCTATATAAGCATTCACACCAGACATGAAAGGCACCGGCCATGCCCGCGCTGTGAATGCTTCCATGGAAATGCATTAAATAATATTGCACTGGATCCGGTCACGGGCCGTCATCACTTCATTTCCTTTTGTATCACGTGTCATGCCAGTCACGCCGCGTTGCCAAGTGGTACATTTTCATACCAGTTGTCACAAATCTGGCATGTTGAGATGGTGATCGGTCTGCATATTTTTGATCTGGCAATCTGGTATTCCCTGCACATGAATAACGACGCTGCAGTCACATCCCGGTCAAAATATCTTTTTGCCTTCTTCATGGCTGGACCGTGCCTGGCATGGCAAGTGCCGTGCACGGCTGGCAGAGGTGAGCAGTAGCGCGCTACATGAAGCGGCCGCTACTTACATTTTCAGTATCGGTAGCGGTAGCGGCGCTACATTTCAACAATTGTTGCGGTAGCGGTAGCGCCCGCTACATAATTAAGTAGCGATACGAGGTTTTGCCGCTACACCGCTACCGCTTCATTTATAGATAATGCCTTTAGATTTTACTTAATAGTATTAAATATTATTTAAAAACCAGCATGATACATACATAATATAAATTACAGAATAAAACTGTACGAAAGATTTCGGTGTAATGTACGCTACATTTAGAGCATGTAGCGGTAGCGGTAGCGCCGCTACATTTCAAAGTAGCGCTGCCCAGCTCTGACGGCTGGTGTGAATGCTTCTCTAGAAATGCATCAAAGAATATTGGACTGGACCGTGACAGGCACCTGCCCGGCATAATGGTTTGAACTAAGCCTTAAGCAGCACTGCTCCCATCGTTTTGATTTGCTCGTTAAAAACTTGCCCGAAGTACACAACAACGAAAATTATTTAAATAGAATGATTAAAAATTAACGCTATCGTTCTAACGACGCGCTATCGTAGTAAGATAAAAATTATGTGCAATTAATAATCTATTCATCTTGTTACAATGGGCCACATTAAAAATTACCTCATCAGTCTAAACGGTATTAAGTTCTTTAGTTCCCGTCTGCACTGGTCAGCACAAGAGTTTCGTACAGCGAATGGTAACATATGTTCTCAAGGGCCGGTTCTTGAAAAAATTTGAAAGCGTATCTAAAATACTAAGCTGTGTGTTTCGGAACTAGGCAATTAAAGGTATCTTCATTTAAGCAGTCTTACGTGACTCTAACCATTGAAACCTTAGATTTGAAAATTACAAATGAAAACAGTTATTAAAGTAGTGCTACATGATTCAAATGAATCTTAAAATTTAAAATTATTCGGGCGAAATAGATCATCTACGGTGTTCATCGGTGCTCTGTTCGACACGAGTCCAGCAATGGCTTCTGGAAGCGACTCCAAACCTAGCAATTTGCTATCAAAATTATGCTTCAGTTTTTGTAACTGAAGAAGTTTTCAGGTTTTGATAAGAATCGGCGCCTGTAAGAGTCATATTCACTAGTAGCGAAACTGTACAATATAATTCATTGTTCCATATTTATTATTTGTTCTATTTTACTTTCTTAAATAGTAGAATAAAGAAAGTATCCTAGTGCATTTTTCTTGACAGATGATAAACGAGATTTCATTTCTCAGCTCAGTCCACGGATCAGCTACAATAAGCTTAAAGCTTTCAGCCGCTTCTATCGTTTCGAAGACGTTAATACAGTCCGTAGACCTCCAGAACGCTAGTTTATGATTGAATTTCTCCTATTCATGCATTCAATTTTAATCTCATTAATATAATATAGTCAACATATGGTATCTTTGCATTTGAACCAATATTTATCGGTCATTGCATCATATCAATCGAAAACATTAAGCCTGCTGCGACGTCCTATTTAATTTTTTGTCCATTTAATGATTACATCGATTTACTTATTCCACTATATCATCAAAGGATTCTCTCTGAACACTACACGATAAAAATAGCTGGTCAATCGTTGACCAGCAATCGGCGTGCACTCAAATAGGTTGCCAAATGACGGAAGCTACTCTCAAGAGACTGCCTATATCCTACAACAGAAAACACTCAGGGCTAGCAATTGCAGGCGACTCATTAGAGACCAAAAATTAATGGAATGAGCATCCTATATAATCACGGGGATTGATTTTAATTTCTCAATTATAAACCAACTGGTCCTAATTATTCATGTTAATATTAAGCTTTCGTCATGAACTGAGGTTCGCAAAAATGAAGGCAAATTACCAGAGGAGAGTCAGTTTTTTAATTTTCCATGGCAATTTAGGGTAACGCGATGAGTTAAATTGCCATATATTGTTGATTACAACATAGTAAGAAGAGTAGGAAGCTTACAAGCGCAATCTTTTATGTTGCTCAGCTGCGAAATATCAATGGTGCCAGAAATATAATCTCCATGACTTAACATTTTATATTATGCAAGGCAGATTGTTTCATTATGTTTGCCAGGCATCATTCTGTCAAACATAATTTGAAACTTCACTATTCATTTTCATAAAATTGCGAAACACTTCCTGTTTGCATAACCGCAAATTAGAATTTATTCTTATTTCTATGTGAGCTCGCTCATAAATATTATTAGTAGATATTTTATGGCGATCGCACATAGATATTTCCGGTAGATATTTTCTTTCACGCTATTTCATAGAATGATTTTTTTCAAAATTTTCTACACACAATTTAACGCATTTGTTTTTGGATTTTGCAACTTGTATTGTTGGGGTCCTCCAGGCAGGCACAAACTGTTTGTATGAATAAAATACTCTTCAGGTACGAATATTACTGGATTTAAAAACATCGCGAGAAAGCTACATATATAAGTCTGATGCTCTAGTGAATTATAGATACATCTGCTCTTCGTTGGTTTTAAAACACTTGTGTAGTGGGATTAGTGTGATAGTTGAAGTTTCCTACAAATTGATAGTCAACAGTTATAAGGGGCGACAAAAAATAGATCAGTATATACTCACTGCAGTGAGTGACAGAGAGCGCATTTTCTCGTGGAAAGTATTTAAAGTATTCTTAAAATCGACGAAAACGTGAAGTCACGGACGGACGGACGAACATGACGAGCACAATAGCGCCTTTTTTCCATAAATGAAAAAATGCGCTAAAAACGGACAGCCTCTGTAGTGGGCGAAGTTTTGGTAGTACCGCTTTCTCCTGGTGGTGTGTATATGCTATACTGACATACATCAGTTAGTGTGACACGCATTGCTGCCCTAGAAGGCAAATGTGATCCACTAACTCAACTTTAACGCTAAACTCGCTGAAAACAAAGAGAATACTAAGGAAATTCAGAATCGTGGGTAATAATGTTCGTACCTGTTGCGCGCTCATCGTTTATTGATGATGGTTGATTTTCATGAGCAACTTGCTGCCATCGAATTTTGCTTTCATCTGAGAAAAACTTGGAAGGAAATCCTACAGACAGCCTGCAAAGACAATGCTATGGATGGAACACAAACAACTTTTTTAAGGGGTTTTCACGCTTCAAAAAAAAGGGGAAATGTCAATTGATGATCAATTTCGCTCAGGTCATCTTACCACTTACCGCACTGAAGAAAACTGTGAGAAAATTAGGGACATAATCCCTGAAGACCAACTTAGAAGTATTAGCAAACTGGCGAAACTGTCCCAAGTGACTTGGAGTTTACTCAGGCAAATTGTAAAATAATATTTTGGATAAATAAATCCATTTTTAAAAATCAGTCCCCTCGTAATCAGTCCCCTCCATTTTTTGTGTCCCCTCGTTTAAGGAACTAAAACAACACGACACTTGAGCCTACTGACATGTTATTTAGAACCCCAGGAATGACCCCCAATAACAAATTAATCTTTTTCGAATAATTTAAAATAACACGTTATTATAGCACCTATTTAACGTTTCTTCTCTACACCGTCAAACATCACAATGACAAATTACATCAGTCCACACGACTGTACATGTCGATCTACGTTGAGATTAATTCTAAAACAATCTTACAAATTTTTATCTTACATGAAATCAACGTTGTGATTAAAACATAATAAATAATTAGCATGGCGCTATACATCATTATAAAAATCATCTCGCTACGCCCATTTCTTTGTTGTTTTTTTTTTTTTATCTCTGTAGTCAGTAATCATTTCAGTATTCCAGTATTGCAGAACCAACTGACGTGCAGCCGTACAAAGGCTGCTGGGCAATCTCTAGATCGCTTCTCGGGATGCAGCGGATTTCACCAGCTAAAGATCCACTTCCGCAATACTTGCGTTGGCCCAGAAATGTTAAAACCCACTAAATGGTCTATTTTTTGCGCTAAAGCGATTCAAGGGTTCCTCCAAGATAATTCAATGCCCTAATTTTCCATTTTCTTCCTGACGATTCAAGACTATTGAGTATATATTTAGATTGACTCCCAAATAGGCTGGAACATCGTAATAGGTTGAATGGCTTATCATTTATTTCCTCGATCGCCTGGAGAAGTGTTTCTTGTGTACCTGTATCAATTTTGTGACGCCACTGACGTGAACGGTTAAAATTTTCAGATTACAGAAACGATACTGGCAGTGCGAAGTTAGAAACGAGCATTTGGTCTTGACCTAAGCGTAAACAATTGACAATTTTCTACGACATTTTTTAAATTTTTACGTGCATTTATTAAAATAAATGGTGAATGCTTTGATGTTTGCATAATGACATTTCCAAGATATTCCTATGCAAACAGGTTGTATACATAACGAACAGAAGCTACTTGATATTATTCAGTATTGTTATAATATTCAATAGATCCCAAAGTGTGAGCGCGTCACGTTTCTGTGCCTCACCAATGCGGCTTGACACGTGGGTTGAAGTTTCCGATTGCATTTGTATCAGAAATACTCTCGATATTGACCACAAAGATAATTATGATGACCAGGTAATCGTTCAGGTACACTTTTGAAACACAGCTTCGGTTGAAGCGAGAAGATGTAACATTCTCAGAAGTTGCTATGTTCGCAGGTCCGTAGGTTCTGTGTTGCTGCGAGGCACCACCAACAACTGTCCTCTTTTCACTAACTAATACTACTCGGGCTAATAACATTAGCCAGAAAAGAGGCTTGTGTTATGAAATTTATTCTACTACTTTTATTCTTTCTGTAGCACCGATTCGTTTTTGTTTTGCTGAAGACAGTAAATTGATTCTGAGGGCATCTTACTTAAAACGCTTACACAACTTAATGGTGCATATATTTTCATTCATTCTTTATAAATTATTAAGCTTAAATTATTTCTACTATTTAAATATTATGTGTCGACTCCCAACAATTCATCATCCGTTCTCTACAGCATATCACACAAGTCATTCCCCACACATGTTGCAACACACGCTGGTTTCTGACACGAACAAGCTGTTGTCAAACATTCGCCAGCTGAACAAATACATTTCACACGCACTGATTATCGAAACACAGGCTGCCACACAATAACGCTGCCCTAATACACGGGCAGCAACACACACAGGTTGCCTCACACACAGGTTGCCTCACACACAGGCTGCCTCACACACAGGTTGCCTCACACACAGGTTGCCTCACACACAGGCTGCCTCACACACAGGTTGCCTCAACACATGTTACCTCACACAGGTTGCCTCGCACACATGTTGCCTCACACATGTTGCCTCACACAGGTTGCCTCACACACAGGTTTCCTCACACACACAGGGTTGCCTCACACATAGGTTTCCTCATACACAAATTTTCTCTCAAGACTGTGCAGCGACGTCAGGCTATGAAATTAAAGTCGACGCTCCGGTTTCCCGTCTCCCCTGATTATTCCAAGCCGCGCATGCTGCCGGCGCACGAAGTAGCCCCAGATTACCTGGAAGTGTTAAAAAAATCTGAATTTAAAATGGATGAACCTTAAATCGGAAAGTGCTCATCCAAAGTGAAGCAATAATGGCTAGACTGATTTAAAAAGCTCAACACTGCTTGATTTTGAATAATTTATGGTTGCATACATTCTAAAAATCTAATTTTATGCCTATAAGGAAGTGTATTATGGAGTAGAAAGCCTTAACGATGTTTGAGAACATGCTTTTTTTACTGGAATTGTGCGAATTCGCCACCGTCCAAATTCTCGAGCTAAATGTGAATAGAAGACAGGCCAGATTTGGCCTCAAAGACAATAGCTTTAGTAATAGATGCTTTGCAATAATTACCCAATTACAGGACGTCAATTAAATCCGCATGACACAAGCCGAGAAAAATCCAGATCTCAAACATCAGCCAATGTTATTTTTGGAGAAGCGGTAATAAGAAAAGGTATTAAATACTCGTACAAACAATGTAGCAAACACGCAATTATTAGCTCTAGTTTTCTGATGTTTTGGACGTTATAGTTTATCTGTACTGTAAGCATTTATTGTTTCGGAACCATTCTGAACATTGGAAAACGGGACAAAAATAGTTTTCCGTTTAGTGCCAACATGGCTTCTTATGATCCTATGGTCCTTATGACCAACTAGTTTATTGTATTGGTATTGGAAACCAATTGTTATCTTCCTAAAAAAAATAAAACCTTAATAGTTTTTATATAACGAATCGTGTACAGTTTTTGAAATTGCAGCTAATTGGTATCCTAATTGTGTAAATTAAAAGAGAAATGCATTTATTGCGCATTGGCGAGTTTTGTAAGATTAGTTATAGCTTTCGATGACTTATTTCATCTGAATTGCCCGTCATTCTTCAAAAAAACTTCCTACATGCACTACATGGGCGGGAAATACCGCAGTTCTGTTCGTGAAATACTAGTGATAAATATTTTCCCCCTGCACTGGTCAAGGCTGGTCAAACGTTTCTTCAGAGCGGCCATCATCCCGAATATGCCCTACTGCCCGTGCTTGAGGCACTCCGTGAGTGCCGACAATCTGTTTATCTATCAGACTGGGTAACATCATGAGTGTAAATGGGCCTTTAAAACGCCCATTAGAGCTCTAATGGATACGCCTGTGCTTCAGCACACATGTTCAGGGAGAGCTCGACGAGAAGGTGCGATGCTCTTCGTCGTATCAGACCGTCCGCAGCGCGAGCATTTCCCTCAATTTGCTTGGATGGAAGACGGGCAACAGACGCGACGTAACACCAACGTCGTAGCTGCATGGCTGGCAGTCTGTTGAGTGAGCTCGTCAACGAATGATGAAATGACTATGCGGAATTTAGATTTCCCCGACATCAATTCGCCAACTGATGAAGCATGGAATATGTCAATTTTAAATGAAAATTACTACTGCTTGCAAGATCCTCAGACTTGATTGTTTTTATCAGTCGATATGCGTCTCATACAGGAGACTGTGGGCGAATGAAAATATTCAGCCACCACATTGAGTGCGAAATTATCAGTCTTAAATTACAATGATTATCAAAGCGTTAATAATCAGATAGGCAAAATAATATTAAATTTCAGAGGACAATACTCTACGTGAGGTTTTACTTTGGTTGATCGAATAATTCACGTTTTTTCCTACTTCCCAATTCAGTTTTAAATTAACATTAACTTACATTCTCACCGCGTAAACTACCCTCTTCATAAATGTAAAAATTTATAGTCGTTTCATCAATAAAAATAATTATCATACATCAGCATCTTTCACTGCAGTTGCTGTATACTTAGAACTTGAAATTTCTTCTCTTGAGTTTCATAAAGACAGCAAGGAGCAGCATTTCATTGGATATAGCGTGAGTAATTCTGATTATATTTTATACTATAATTTTGAAAAAAGCTTGTGTTGTGAATTAGAGAAAGGACTGAGCTAAGTTAAACAATTATAGGCAGGATGAGTGTTGACCGAAAAGTTGGGGTAGTTCGGAATGTTCTAGGGTATCAAAAGGGCTGACCCTTGTGGAACTCGAAACTGTCGCGACGTCCCTTGGTAGGCTTATGTGTGCGCAACGTCTGCCTATATAAGGAACCTAAAATTCGCGATAAAAGTTTGTTCTACTGTGGTGACCGTCACGCCAATACGGCCTGCAGCTATCTCCGCAGACGTAGGTGACGGCCCAGGCCGTCGCCTGATTGGGTCCAAAATAACGGCCGCACGGGACTCCGAGACATTCATACCATTCCGACTCCGATATAATAGCGTCAGAAATCTACGCGTAACGGCCTTATTTGTACGTTATCAGCGAGACACGGAGGCTATGGAGAAAGAACGACCGCGGGCAGCGGGGATGCGCGGCTACGGCTGCGGTAGACCACTGAAAAACGGCCGCAAACATGTGCTTGCATGAAGTATTTTTGTTTACGACAAACGTACTGCTCAACGGAACTGCAACGCATCATAGTTTCTGGTAAAATTAGAGATTTGAGTGATGTTTACTGATATATTTTACCTTAGAATGTGTTCGATTTTCTTTTGTTGCACTACAGATTTTTTTATTGTTCACAAGGAATTTAAAAGCAAAGAAAACACCAAGCAAATTCACCATATCGATATTGAAAACGTTTCGGAGTCCAGCTCCATCATCAGTTCGAAAAACTAAAAATGAATAAAATCATATTATTATATCACAATTCTAAGACAGACATAAATAAAACCAAAACAAGACCTAACATTATTGTGAAAAAACAGGACTCGATTGGAACAACTTAGTCCTAGGGTTCACGAAAATAATATAAAAAAGCCTAGCGATTCACTATTTTCAGATTATATGAACTAAACGCATTATTGAGACATGGTTTTCGTTTAAAGATATGTAGAGACTCCAAAATTCTCAAATCCGAGCAGCCAGAAGTGGAACCGAGTATCCTGAAATCACTCTCAGTTACAGCCACGTCGCACTGTTCAGCATGAAGGCGCACGGAAGAATGAGGAAGCTTGGAGAGAGGCAAGTTAGAACGATAGCTCCTACCGCGGTGTTCAGAAACCCGGATGTAGAAGTTACGCGACGTCATTTCAACGTACGCAGATGCGCAGCGCGCACAACTGAACTCATAGACAGTTGATGCGATCAAACCTGGTCTATACGGACGCAACCTGACTATAGTAGAGAAATTACCGAACAATTAATAAAGAAATTATAAGCGTTAATAAGGAAACAATCTTATAAAAACTCACTCTAATCAATTCTAGAGTGAGCGAATTATAACAATTCGTTCCTGCATCTTAGACAAACCATTACCAACTCAACAATAATCTTTATTGAATAATTCCCTCAAATTAAGAGAACAAAGAGAACAAATTCCTCCAGCCTGCTACATAAATGACGATCAACTACGCTGACGATCAAATTATATAATCATTCGTCGAAGCGAATGCTTCAAAGTGCATCAAAATCTATAGACGAAAGTGCAACGAATTATAATGGTTACTGTAGACCTTGACTTTATTTCCTTCAATTTTAAGTAAATCATAGAATACATTGAAATTTTCAAAATTCCATAGCTTTTAATCATCTCTGGAAACGCAGAAAATGAAGTCTTGTTTGCTTGATGATTGTGAGAAGCGATATTCGTTTTTAGAGCCCAGAAAAAATTTTATAATAAGGGTGCCATATTCAAAAGTTCAATAATATTATCAATTTTCATAAAGGGTGAAGAAAACTATACAAAAAATTAAATTTGCCATCATTACAAAGCGGCTAAACTGTCGTACATCCCCGGAAAAAGCTTCCAATGCGGAATAATGAATACAATACAGGCTATCGACAGCCCTTAATTTGAAGAATATCATACAAAAAATAAGAAAGATTTGTGCTTTTATTATCGCGAAGAAGTTTTTCTTGAACTTTTGTAGAGAAAATATATACTTACTTGGACAATTACTGAGATAGCGAGGGTGATATGACACGCGTCGTGCAGAGGCCAGGATATGGCCGAAGTTAGCCCATGAGGAGAAGATTGTCGCGCTGCTGCTGCACGTTCCCAACAACTAAAGTGTGAGGAATCTTGCTGCCGACAAAAAATTGTTTCATGAATAACTTCTTCTCGAAACTCGGTGCCGAAGTGTTCCGCTCTGATGAATGCAAAAGTACTGCACCCATTATATAAATAATTTATTCGCGCTCCTTCGTGACGTTGCAAGCAGTATTTTATGAACTCATCGCACTGGAATAAACGTTGCATCTTATTCTATAATTATTCACCAAAGCCGAAAGCACAATTTAGATTTTTTTCAGAACACTGAATGTCTGCAAGAGAAGCTCAACAAAATGTACGTAGTTTAAATCGCCAAGGCTGATGCTAGTTTAGTTTGCTTCTTTTATAAGCCAATTTCGCGATAGAAAGAAATTTTCCTTCTGCAGTCAGTTGAAATTCAATTTCAAATCATCAGAAATACTAAAAAAATAATTAAATCATTTTGATGTGAATTATGATATTGAACTCGAGATACGGGTCCGAAATAAAATTGCATATTAATATAAATTTTGTTCATAACAATAGTCTATCTTTGAAAAAAAATCTGTTCCAATAAACATTATCAAATAAGATATTTTAATGCATTAGTTGGCTCAATAAAAACTCTATTTATTTCAATTCCAATTTTTTAAAGAACTTACCTTTGATTTAGCAACTCTAATTCAGCGGCATGATCAACGCTTAAGCAGATGAACAACTTAATTAGTCTCAGCGCTCCTTCAAACTTCACATGTAGAAAGACTGCACAATAAACTGTACTATGTACAGTTCAGTGTGCAGTCGTTGTATAGTGTACAATCACTTTACTTATTCTTCATTTACTGCTTTTATTTAGCCATCCTATGTCACCGTGTTTTCGAGTACTCAGCTACTTCATTTTAACGCTCTGAAGTTGCTCATTGATGAGCGCAATGCGTCACATTATTTTATCAATCTCTCATTTGGAGAAATTTTAAGACTCGTTGACTCCACCTTTGTATACTAGTTATTAGGCAACGGGAGAACCTAAACTCTGCAGAAGTTTCAAATAAAAATGTTTTTATTATCGATCAAAATTGTCTAAATGGAGGGTTCTATACCCGAAATATACGGACAATGAAATAAGCATACAAAACCTTGAAAAATTACACACTCGCATTTTTTCACGGTTGGGAACTCATAGCGTAGCTTAACCTTTAGTCTTTAGACAGTACAACGTTATCACGACTTGTACGGACCTCATTGTGAAGGATTAATGGATCTATAGAAGAGAGAAATCAAGAGGTCAACTCTCATTAATTGCTAAGCTAAACTGAGCTCACCGGTTATTCATACTCCACCTTGTCCATCAGTGCCTCATATTGTGGAACATTTTCTGATATACCAATGTAATAAATGATAAGTAATATGCTTTGGAAGGCAATTAATTTGTTCAGTATGAATAAGAATACAGGGATAGAGATTTTTAAAAAATTAGTTGGCGTTATAAGATATGAAAACAGAGTTTTCATATCTATTTCTATCATATCATATTTCTATACAGTTACCTCCTATTGCTATTGTATTTTGTCGAATTTCCACTCGAGAAACAATTCCCGGCTTTGTATGTATTATGGCTACCGCTTTGTGTTCGATGCAATCGCCATCATGAAGCTCGAGGTGTTGTCGGGTGCTACAATCCAATAATGATTGACAACATAGAGAAGTGGGACCCAGGCAGGCCCTATGCTGCGCAATGACAATCTCTGCGAATGATTGTCAGGTGCTGGCTGTCAGCGCCTAGAAATTGAACAGATGAACGTTCTGAAGTATTCAGATATTCTCAACGTCAACAGGACAGCCTGGTAAAGTATTCAAATATTCTGAACTTTACAGTATTGTAAAGTATTCGAATATTCAGAACCTCACTTTATATATATAGTGCCGCCTGGTAACGCGTTTAAATGTTCTGAAATTCAGCAGTGTAGCCTGATGAAGTATTATTATATTCTGAACGTTATTATTACAGCCTGGTAAAAATTTAACATAAAGCAATTGGAGCCTCAAAATAAGATACGCTGCCATTAAATACAGTTTTAGTTAGGGCACAACTTCAGACTCTTTGCCGGTCAGTTGTAACCATTTTAAACCTCATAACCAAGCTGGAGAAAGAAAATGCAATTAAATTAATGTGCATAATTTTATCAATATCTGGGCAAAAAAGACTTAATGGCCACTTCGACTTTCTCATCCTGTTGCCTCAATAGCACCGGGGAATTTCTGACCTTTAGTTTTTGCCTTCATGAGGTAGGGGATCATTATTCTTAGTCAAAATTTGATGAAGCAGGATTTTGCGTTGGCGGGAATGACTGGCGTTAATGCCTCGGGCTCCTCATCTTAGTAATTTACGGCCCAAGTTTTTGACTTCGAGTCGCGCTCAACCGAGCGCCAATGTCCTCATTATTTATTTATGGCGTGAATATAATTCCACGGTCAAGTCTACTGATTCAAGTTGCGACACAATTCTTCATACTCCGTTCGAAATGTCAACTGGCCGTCAACTGGCCGTACATAATATGTGGTTAGGTAAAAATCAGTTAGAAATGCTTTTTAAATTGTAAACTTTTGCGACACTATTTTTCAAATAAAGCCAAATTTGAATTTCAAAAATGCTAATTTTTAATTCGAAATTAAACAGATAAACTATAAAAATTTCTCATCATGTTGTTCAGCTAGTTTGAACCCAACGTTCAGCATTTTCATTTATATTAGCCTAAAAAAACTCTAAGATGACTTGTGCAACTAAAAATCGACAATCTTTTAATTGTATCGAAGGGAATTCCCAAAAGAACAACGTGGTTCTCTGATAAGTTCATTTCTAAAACTTGGCCAGAATATTTGCTAATCCTGCTTAATCTTATACACGCAAGTTCTGACTCACCATTTGTCTAAAAAGTTATTGAAATGTTTTTTCGCCGTCTTGAACCCAGTACCAATTATTAATTCGTGAAACGCTATTTATTCTTCATAGCTCATTTTCCAACCAAGCCGGTGATCGGTATTGCGGCACTGTGAGGTTTCAAATCCATGCATTAAAATGCTCCAAGCGTGAATTCGGGGCCACACGTTCAGCTTCACAAAAATCAGCTCGTAACTTCCGTCCATAAGTAAACTTGAAATTATGAGATTATGAGATCTACCGACGAGTCGTTTCACACGCTTTTTTCCTACTGTTTCTAATAAATCTATATGTTCTTATGCTAATGGGGAAGAACAAACAAAAGGAAATATGGCTTAGATTAAACAAACTTATATATAATCCATGCACTACAATGAACGCATGCAGCTTCTGTCTGAGCTCCACTTTCCGTACATCAAAATGCAACGCCTCCGGGCGCTGCGAGCTCGGCAAGCAGTTAACAGCCACTGCTCCGAGGAGCACTTTTGTGACGCATAAATCACGACTTGCAAACGAGCTTTGCAAAATAGGGAAACAAGTGTAAGCAGGGGGACACATAAATTCAATTGCCTACGCTGCCGGACTATGGAGAAGCTTAAAAACATTCCGCACTCTCTGGCATTTCCAGGGCTTTCTTCGCCGTTGCATGTGGCCTGCGTAATGGAGTGGAGAAATTGTGAGGTTGTAATGTCATCTTACAAAGTATAAGTTTCAACGATTGCAAGCATGTGGGAAAATGGTGATGTCGCAACACTTGGGTATCATCAATTATAATCTAACATTTAAACAATTTGAACACGTTAATTACTCATTAGATTGAAAATGTTTTACTATATTCATATAAAAAACATCTTTAATTACGCAATCTTAAATTTAATCTTTCTTATTTAGTGAATTTTCAGCTTTTACTAATTTCTTAAAGATCCAGGCTATTGATTCATTTAGTACAAAGTTCTACAAAAACTATATGATATCAATGTTCCATAAACGATTACGATATATACATATATGTATATGAAGTGAGTAACGCACCACTTTCTTTCTTTCTGCACTCATAAAAATTTCTATTATTTCCGCCAACATAACGAGATGTTCTTCGAGAACGAGATTTCTCAGTGTGTCTATAAAAATATTAGAAATACCTTGGTGATTCACAGTTCATAAGAACCATTGTTGATTTTACGTGCACGAATCGAACAATTTTGAATTGAATGAAGCTATTTTAAAAGATTAATTCAATTTCAATTTACAATACCAATGCTTTAACAATATAGAAAACTCCACTACATCCATTACATCTTCATATAGACAAGTAGGGAAAAGCTAAATTTTTGCAGAAGACCTAAACACCGAATAATCGACCAGAGGAACGTAAAAACCTATTGATTTAAAATTCCATTCAGATAAAACTAATTGCATCGGTGAGACGAGGTGTCCTCACAAATTTGATTCGACTCGAAAATCCATAAAACTATAGCACCAGAGATAGAGCCTAAAACTTTCTTGACGGAGTACAGTACAGTACGTGCAATGGAGAGGGTTGGCCTGCAGACAACCAATTCAAAAACTCGTGCCTAGGTGTTCAGCTACTCTAATGTATAGAAGTAACTTTTACATCTCATCTACTTCAGAAACTCTGACCATTTAGTAACTACTTTTTTACTCTCAAATTTTTGGTTTACCTGCGATTTACGTTAACTGAAGGTATAGTAGGTTCTTTAATTAGAGAATTATCGGTGCCCAAATGGTAATTCACATGCAATTTACTGTCCGATTGCAACATCGATGTAGAGGAACGACTTCTCTCTACGCAAAGTAATCTTCAGATGACTTTTACTCCTGCTATTTGTTACACAAAAAAATTCGTTCATCGTCAACTTTAACTGAGCACCGTTAACATTATCTGTCATAACCTTTTTTGAAATTTTGTATCTCTGTCTGTTATCGAATTTCAAAGGAGGAACGGCTGGAATCTACAAGATAACTGATTTCGAAGAACATTGTTAGGGGACGCAGTGCAATATTGTTTTGTTACAGTTAGGAATTCTGATTTTTAGTTTTAAGTCACCTCGGACGTGACCTCGTTCAGCTATGCTCTGAAACTTATTCATTGCTGTGTGATCCATCACGGAGGTACGCGTTACTTTATATTTGGTCTCTTGATTTTTGTGATAATTTTCTTGTTCAATTCAGTGGTGGTGTAAATGGTGTTTAGAGGGGTTGATGATTATTATTTTAGCATACTGATATTTACTTATCTGGTTTTCATTATATTCTACTTTTGTTATTGCTAGTTCTAAATTCTTGTTTATTAAATTCAGAATGGCTCCGAATCATGAATCCGAAATAAGGACTTGGTTTGATCATTATTGTAATCGGTCTAAAGAAAGCGCACGGTTGAATGTTTATTTCATGTTTTTGTATTCATTGAATGGTTGTTTCAATTATTATTTTGTTGCTCATTCATTCAGTTTTATTCATCCTCCTTGATGGCGCTTATTTATACAGCACAACAATACGTAAATATCTTGGGCCACTGATTTGCTTTATTTTTATATCATTTGTTTATCGAATGGGCCCCGACAACATGAATTGCTGAACTTCTTTCCATTCTAATTGTTATCATTTGTTCAGCTCTATTTTCCGTGCGAAAAATTGCTCTCATGCTTGTCTGTTCTCGAGAGGAAACTGCTCCTGTGCTCGTCCAGTGCAATGAATTAATCACTTATCGAGAGCAGCTCCATTGATAAACTTCGCGACGGAGAGCTTTATTGGATGGCGATAGCAATAAAAGACGCTGACTCGGCGGTGTCAACCGCCAGAGAGGATCAACTGCTGCACGAACAAGAGAAGCTCTCGCTGATAAGGTCCCAAGACTGAATTGTTCATTCCAGAACTTTGCTTCCTCGAGAGACGACTTATGGCCCAAGCAGAGAAATGACTCTAAAAAATAAATTCATTTTCAACGCGCTTCAGCAGATATTTAGATTTTCTAAATATTGTTATCTTTTTTTTGCTGGAAACTGCAGTGTTCATAAAATCTCTAAGGCAATATGAAATACATGATTATATTTCGACACGATTTGAAACGTGCGCAAATAATATTCACTTTCATTCCCTTGATTTTTGTAATTGTTTCAATTAGATTCAAATTCAATCCCGTACAAAAGATGAAAACTGTTCTACTATATATCATTAGTCTGCTTATATCGCAAGTTCACAAGGAATTTAAAAGCAAAGAAAACGCCAAGAAAATTCTGAACACCGTGGCAGGAGCTATCGTTCTAACTTGCCTCTCGCCAAGCCTCGTCATTCTTCCGTGCGCCTCCATGCTGAAAGGTTTTATGTCTGTTTTTGAATTTTGACTTTTAAAGTGATTTTATTCATTTTTAGTTTAGTCGAACTGATGATGGAGCTGGACTCCGAAACGTTTTCAATATCGATATGGGGAATTTTCTTGGCGTTTTCTTTGCTTTTAAATTCCTTCTGTTCTACTATCGGTCACACATGGCGGTTAATTTAACTTTTTACTTTCGGTATATAGAAAAATGTCTGTCTTCACTCTTCAAGTAATTTAAGGCAGCTCATCACATCAAAGGATACGTGAGGCGCACTCCACGAAAACTCGTCTTCTGTTTCTTCTTATTAATGTAAATTTGACTGTTCATTTAATTCCATGTCCATATACCTGCCTGCATCATAGTGAGGCCAATTCTAGCGTTTCTTTTATTATAAAGTATCCTGTTTTTACGAAAAATAAATCCTATCTTAAAATTTCGACTCAAATTTCCTAAAATCGGAATAAGAATTGTTATTTTTTATTTTTTAATTCAATGATACAGTGCATGTGCTGCAGTGGGTCCCACCTACATATTATCTCAGAAAACCAAGAGCTTTTAAGAAAAAAATTCTCTAAAATTTACGGAGAGAAATTTCGTTCCCATGGAAATTCGTTTCCGAAGAAAACTAAAAAGTTTTGCAGCCGTTTCTTTCAGCTGTGAGTGAGACGATGAGATGCCGGACTCATTAGAGTCTCTCATTCTCTCTTCGCTATTTCCGTAGGCGTAATGAGCAAAATAATACTTCTCGGGCATAAAAAGTTCATGTGGTCATTAAAATGCCCACGTAAACGCAAAAGAATCTCTCAGGCTCCCTGCCGTAAAGAAAGCGCCTTGCAAACGCCCAGCTCGCGAGTCTTATAGTTTGTTCCCAGGGCATTATTTGATATTTTCAAGCCTTAATTAAGAAACTCATCAGAAGAACGCATCTGGTGAGAAGAAACTTTCCAGAAGCTTTGAGAGTGAAGGCAACAAATGCTTGATTAATTTCATCTTTTTGGCATGGGGGTGCAGCATGCTTGAGTGCAATCAATATTGCTTGCAAGTAAATTTAGCCGCAACATCCTACAACAGAGGTTTCTTCAAAAGCTCCTCACTAAGCCAGGCCGAAACTCTCGGACTAAGTTCAGTTTACATCATTACATGTTCTATGCATGCTTAGCTTATGCACGTGGACACCCAACGTCTCCACGTTTCCCAAATGCTCCTGTAAAAATATAAGGAATTTTGGATGACACGAGAAATGAATAAGCAAACGTATAAATTGGATCAATGAGTATATAGATTCATATGTGGAATTCCTTTTTCATGGCGAGCCTATAAGTGTGAATCCAAGATTAAGGTTTGCATTCTCAATAACGCTTAATTTAAATTGGCAGAAGGCCAGGAAATGATTGGGAAATAACTACCCTACTATCCTATTTCCCGTATGTAGAACAACTTTCGCCGTCGAGAAAGAATCCTGTCTTTCATACAGGGAGAAGATTCGAGGTACTTATCCACGTTAATGGCTGAAAGACACCGTCGGGTGTCCCGTAGAAGCTATTGCATCAGCCATGGTGAAGTAGAACAGCCTTAGTGCATGCACGTTAAAAGCTGGTCCGAGGCGGGAAAACTAAGAGAGGGTGAATAAGCCCTCTCATTCTTCAAGTGAAAATGAATAATTAAAGGAAACAGGAACAAATTGACCGGCGGGAATTTAGATTGTATTGAAAATAATAAAATATTCGTGAAACCACACCGATGCCATAATGTAAAAATGGTCATTAATATTGTTATTAGAGAAGTCTTCTCCTGTTGTCGAATGCCATTGTGTTAACTAGTAAACGTGTTAACATTAAAGGCGCTTGCACAAGGGCCAAGTTTTAACCCCCAGTATAAGCTGATAATAATTTGCAACTTGCCTCAAATGAGGCGGTACACTTGCTGCTTCAGGAACAAGAAGACGGTAGAGATGAAGATAAACAAATGTTGTTTGTTTTTAGTCGCTGGTGAGCAGCTGGTGTTGCTGCTCGACAGCGGCAATTGTACATACATATTTATTTTTAATTTCTATGTTAAACGATTTTTACATATTATTGATTAAAATTCTATTGTTCTCAGCGACTCCATTTAGGTCAGTCACAATGTTATTTGTAAAAAATTAACATTTAGCATAAAGTCATGGCGACTAGTTTTTAATTTCTACTTTTACCCGCTTAAATTAATATCAACTCAACACTCATTTAACTTGTGTTGTAATCGTTAGTGATTGATTGATCGCGTAATGAATCGGTTTAGTTGCAACAGGTATGCGAAGTGACTAGTCCCATGACTAGTCCAAGGCCTTCAATTAATACACTCATTGGTTGTGGCAGATGAGAAAGACTGATGGCACTTATAGCTATTTGTCTCACGCGCAAGCTAATTTGCCTGCTAGAATTATAGGTGTCAAGTTGTAACCGCTATTAGGTACTAGCTATTACATTTTACCCCCCAAATTACCCAAAAATTTACCAGCTCGTTGGAGCTTGTCTCTAGCTCGAATGTGGTATTAATTTAATTATATACTATGAGCGCGGTATTCGAAAATGAAATACCAGTGACTGACTTCATGACTTGTGGTAATTGGGAAATGAAAATTTTTCAATTACCAAAAATGTCTCCATGTAGTGGAAAAATTACAGAGAAATTGTGTTCTTAATTTGTCTTAACCAACATCTATAAGAACTTTTTTATATTCCTAATGTCAAGCGGAACTAAAGAAATGTCAAGCGGACCTAAAAATCATCTAATAACTTCCTATAGTTGTTAAAAATCCTCAACCTAAAACAGCGCGAGAAT
Organism: Hyalella azteca; assembly: GCF_000764305.2. Taxonomy (NCBI): domain Eukaryota; kingdom Metazoa; phylum Arthropoda; class Malacostraca; order Amphipoda; family Hyalellidae; genus Hyalella; species Hyalella azteca. The sequence goes on along the minus strand of NW_025939102.1, from coordinate 59,644 downwards.
TTTTTAGCATAAATGCTCCTTTGAGTATAAGAATGCCCTTGAACTCTGGAATAGTTTTCGTCAATCTTCAATATAACCTATTTTTAGTTAATAAGTCAACTATTGAATTATATGCCTCGAGTGTGGTGTACTGAGGAAATGCGTACGCCGTACAAATACTGAGGAAATGCTTATCCATTTGAATATCTTATAGTACTTTTAAAAAGGACAAAATCACAAAGCGTCACTCACTTTCGTTGGTCACTTGATACTCTGGATCGAAGTACCCACCTTATATCATGCATGTAGTATATAAAAGATTTGTGAATTCAAACCAACTCACCCACTACATCGCCGTAAAGCCCGCCAGCGCTCTATTTGCATCACTGCATTTTGGGCAGTTCCGTGTTATTATAACAATTAGGTAGACTTATAATGCGAGAAGTTGTGCAGGCTGCCGCTTCAAGCGTGAACTTTGGCCGAGCGCTCTCCTGGAATGAGCTTCAAATGACTTCTCGAGATAGTGAAGGAGCATTGGTCTGCTCTTGTTGCCTCGTCAGATTGAGGAGCGCCCGCGGAGCGCAAATCGACCGGATTTTTTTGATAGAGGCAATTTAATTCGATGGCAATATGATAACCATTGATTTAGATCGTCGTTCAATTGTTTGATTCTTTATTTCAATGGTTGCGATAGTATTGATTTCATTACTTGAACTCGTTCAATGAGCACAAAAATGTATGTCTCCTTCAAATTGAGGGAAACCACTTCCAGCCAATTATAAATATAAAATGATTAAATTTTTAGTCTCGTGAACCTTTATATTAAATCGGTTGAGAGCGTGCTTTCAATAATCTCAAACAGTTCTTAAAACCCGGCACCTTTACATTGCTGAAGCCATTGCTGCTTCCAGTCGAGGCTAGATTACTTCCGTTGAGTGCAGCACAACCTTGCGCGTCCATGATACTGACGCCTTTATTCTGCCCTTCGAAAAACAAAAATATATTTTAAGATTTAGCTTTTGGGAAACAAATTAAAAAAAGCCACATTTAAGCCACAACAACGAATCATTTACCGTCAAAGTTCCATTCCTATAAGATCGTTTTCTTTAGTGGATGATAAACTTAGAGCACTTTTTCGAATGGAGTCAAATTAGATATTTCCGAATGGAAGTCAAATTACATTAGCATCAAATGCTAGCATTGGGGCCCAAATTTTTCACAGCGGATCGATGAATGTGCCCCCTGGTGTCGGCCCCTACCCAGCCCGTTATCTCGTTCCTGAATCTTCCGGTCTCAAGTCTCCTTCATTTCCGGGCAACCCTTGCTGAATTTTTCCCAAAATTTTACCACTCTTTACGGTGATTTTCGGCGAACCCTTTAGAATGTAACAGCTGCTGCTCTTGAGCCAAGGATCTTTCAAGCCACTGTCGGTGACATGTTTTGCAGAGCTGCTGAGACAAAACGGATGCGACTGACTCCTTCGCTGCGGTTCTGGAATTTCTTGTCGTATATTGCGTTGTTTGGAGCAACAAAACTAAATGATGTTCAGCTTTATCGCCCCTCCAGGGAAATATTTTTTGCACGATGCTTCATCAAAAAGTTGACAACAGTGCCAGTCGGCAGCCGTCAGTTGCAGTAAAAAATTATCTTGATGTAAAATGCAGCGTCCGGTTGAAGAAACAAGATAAGGGGCCTCGCGGGAGCAAGAATCTCTTGACAGCTCAGACGTCCAAAGGCCCTGACGGTTCCTGCTGGCAGGAACGTATTTCACTATTAAAACATGTTCGAAATTCCACGTTATTCAAATAACTTTAAGGAAAATTTAAGGAAAATTCAAATCAGGGGACGTAATTACACAATGACATTAATTGTTATTACACAAGAGTGCTAATGGTAATAAAACAAGGGTGCTAATGGTAATAAAACAGGGGCGCTAATGGAAAATACACAAAGGTGTATACTCGTTAGAACGTGCCCACTCGTTTGACTGCATGTGTCCACTCGTTCGACTGTCTACGAGTTTGACTTTTTCTTCTTAATTTTCCGTTAAATTATCTCGATTAACTCCTATTGCGGTGAAAGATATCATAGATGGAAAAGATATTTTCCTTCAATAATTGTAGCTATTTATAAAGTCTTCAGTTGAAATAAGTTGGCGACTTCGCCTCACGGTGGCTTTTCCACAACTCCTTTCCCTAAATAAGTTCTCAGATACTCAACTATATATACCAGGCTTGGTTTGCACTCTTTGCTTCTCTGACCGTAACACCACGAATCTTTTCATATCTTTTGAAATGTCCCTCGTGCTGACTTTACAATAGCGTTCTAACGACCCCGGGAATATTGTTCCTCCAACACGAGCTGCAGTTTAGCCCTTATTCCACATTCTTAACAATAATACTAGCATGGAACTTCTAGTTGTAATAGCTGTGACCCAAATTGATTCATCCTGAACCAATGAATGTCCTGTAAATATTAGCACTTGAGTTTACTAATGCATGAAGGACATCCTATATAATCGTCCAAAAAGTTTCGGTACTCAGCACGAATTATTTTTTTAAACACAAAATAATTCCCATAAATGTACTTTGTGATTTTTATTCAAACAAATTTAATTCATAGGAGGCTGTTAATTATTTTACTTTGGTTATTTGGCCGATAAATAGTATGAATTAAGATGGCGTGAGAAAATTCAATTTTATCTTTTCCTGATGGTAAGAATTCCGTATATTCATGCACTGCGACTCAAAGTTGTGTCCTCAACATCAGGAAAGTCAGTGAAATACTCGTAATTTCAGCTGACTACGGAATCCATAAATATGTCTTACGCGTATACTTCATGAGCCTCTTTATTATTTTTTTATCCGATGCAGACAACCTAATCGCTAAGATTCAGAAGAAATTTTTATCTTTTGAGGATCAAGTTTTTCCTCGACGAATAACTCAAGAGTCTTGAAAACCATAATTTGTGGCAGTTTTGACGTCCCTAATACACGGGGACGTCTTTACTTGGTGTTAGCACGGCTACTTTGGGAGGCCTGGATGCACGCAGTGTGTTCCAAAACACCCCAAAATATTTTGAAAAAAGGTGGACCCAGCGATAGCTGAGGGTGCACGCAAATTTTGAGAACAGTTTGCTGGCACATTATTTCTTGATTCAGTGCTGAGAACAACAGTGATGAGCAATTATGTCAACGGGACAATAATCCGTTGAACTTTTTTTATCACAAGAATCGAGGAAGCGCCACTAAAATACATTGTTCGCGCTTTGTATGGCAATGGCCGCGTATTGTTGAGCTCATATGTCGTTTTCCGAACTCAGCAGTCCCGATCCGGAAGGTGTGAGCTTGTTGAAGAAAAATCCAAATTAAATTGACCTGAAAATGTTTCTGTATTCTTAGCTGCAGGCAATGCTGCAAAAAAGACTTAAGTGGTATGCATTTAGGCAAAAGTTAATGTGAGTTCCGATGAGCAACGAATGGCGTGTTAATATCAGCGCATTGACTTTCGTCTGATGATAGAAGTCAAGCCAAATCTCCATGCTTTGTAGGAGTACACATTCATTCTTGTTATGCAAGCGAGGAACCAAATGTCAAAAATTAGGCGCAAAAATTCATCGATTTTTAACTTTTCTTCAAATAGTTTCGTAAATTTAAACAAAATTTTAGCGTATGCATCGACTGACGCAATTGCCTATTGTCTAGAGGTTCTCAGCAGCCGTACAGCCTTCAACTTATATCCCATTAAATTAAGCATGAAATTAACACGTACTTTGAAGGACGCCAATTAATCTGCATGCATGAAGCCTTTTTCGCTGTTCCTCTCTGTATAAAAGTGATCGCCCGAGAAATGAATTAATTTTTATTCTCGTCTATACCCTATAATATATATTATATTTAAAACAAGGAGCTATGAATAAAATTTTTGAAATATGAAAAATTTGCTGTTAGATTGTTTCTAAAACGAACATCCGAGCCTATAAATTATCATAGAATTCCAGAACAAATAACTCCATACAACACGGAAAGGCTTCAACAGAGTTCGCATAATGAACGAATTATTCTAATTAGAAACTAATTTTCAACATTCACTCCAAAACTATCATTTACAAATTCTGAAAATTAAACCTGTTTCATGCAATCTTCCTCATCCTCCCTAACGTGAAGTTCGTCTTCTTGCACAAGAATGAGTGGCGAGTTGCCTTTGTAATGGAAAGGATTGATTGTCCCTGCGCGATTATCGCAAAATAATGGTAATGCGCAGTCCGTAATGGACGGGCGTCCTGAGTAGGATACTCGGCGAGCAGCAGAAGAGAAGGCAACCTCGTGCAAAATAGGAACTCATCTGCATGCGCTCAGACGCACTCAATTCTGCTGCTTAATGGGCGCGCGACGACGACTACAGTCGCGATTGATGTTGCTGCAGAGACGAGGTGGCTCTCTTGATGTTGCTGCAGAGACGAGGTGGCTCTCTTGATGTTGCTGCAGAGACGAGGTGGCTCTCTTGATGTTGCTGCAAGAGACGAGGTCTCTCTCCCGTTAATTCCATCCTTGCTTCTTGATTTCCCGGCTGCAGGCTAGCGCATTTCATGCATTACGTTTAACCTGAAGCTCTCCACGACGGGATCCCAATAGCGCCAATAATCATTGCGATGTTCAGAGAATTTTTCAGTTAATTGCTGACAAGAAATAGCTTATAACACAACATTTGAGTAGTCAGGCTCGTTGTAAAAATCAACACGAGATTAACAATTGAAATGGTCAGTATCAGATAATTGCTATGTGCTTGAAGTTGCGAGTAAATTAAATGCTTTAGTATCGTTCACGCAGTACTGTTGAGCGGAAATGATTTGTTTACAATTGCTCTAATTAGAGGGAAGCATCAATGCTGCGACATTCATTTTCAATACTTCGACGCGCCTCTACAGCNGATGTTGCTGCAGAGACGAGGTGGCCCTCTTGATGTTGCTGCAGAGACGAGGTGGCTCTCTTGATGTTGCTGCAGAGACGAGGTGGCTCTCTTGATGTTGCTGCAGAGAGGAGGTGGATCTCTTGATGTTGCTGCAGAGAGGAGGTGGATCTCTTGATGTTGGCTCTCTTGATGTTGCTGCATGAGACGAGGTGAGACGAGGTCTTTTCCCCATTAATTCCATCCTTCCTACTTGATTTCCCGGCAGCAGGCCAGCGCATCTCATGCATTACGTCTAACCTGAAGCCCTCCACGACGGGATCCCAATAGCGCCATTAATCATTGCGATGTCCGGAGAACTTTTCATTTAATTGTTGACAATAAATAGCGGATAATTTGAATAGTCATTTGAATGAAATTTGAATAGTCAGGCTCATTGAAAAAATTAACACGAGATTAACAATTTAAATGGTCTGTATCAGATAATTGCTTGTGCTTGAAATTGCGAATAAATTAAATGCTTTAGTATCGTTCATGCCGTACTGTTGAGCAGGAATGATTTGTTTACAATTGCTTTAATTAAAGGGAAGCATCAATGCTGCGACATTCATTTTCAATTTTTTGACGCGCCTCTACAGCTGAGCACCTCTTCCGTACTAACTAATTAACAAATTGTGAAGAACAAATTTCCGAACCAATTAATTAACAAATTGTGAGGAACAAATTTCCGAACCAATTAATTAACAGATATCTAATGACTGCCATGCGAGTTTCAATTTGTTTTTAAATGTTTATGCTACCATTGCAGATTGTTTTGATACTAAGAAATAAATAATTGTGTTGCAGCTGAACTTTCAATTTCGAACGTAGCGATGCGCTTCCACGCAATTGTATAGTTTTTGTTAAGAATATGATATTCTCTTAGATTTTAGTTCTCCTAGGCAGTTTTTAATTTGTTGTCGAATAATATTGTTTTTGACGTTAGACACAATGCAGAGCGCGGTGCACCAAACGCCATTATAGAATTCGATTGGATTAAAAAATGTTGATTCAAACTTTTATTTATTTAACGTTAAAGGGAAAATTAATTTCAATAATAATCTGCTTCAGTATAAAAGGCTAATCCGAAACTGGGAAACATGGAAATGGTGTTTATCTTTCGTATTTCTTTTGGCCAATAATTGTGTCTGTATTGCTATCATCCAGGTATCTTCATTGCTCGTGGAATATTTCAATTATATTTTCCATGGCAAATTGAAATACGATCAGACACTAAGGAAATTACGATAAAGACAAATAACGAGATTTGTTGGGAAGAGAATGTTGGGAAAGTGAACCCAGCAGGCATTCGGCGGTTGAATCAACGTTGAATCAACTACCTATTACGACGTTGAGATCGGGGTGAAAGGAGGTTTAGAATGAAAATTGAAGCAACGTCTCTCATGAAACGGCATACTGACGTTATAATGCAACGTTGAATCAATGTTACTACTACGACATTGCTGCGACGTCAAATTCTCTAGTTGAATCAACGTTGAAGAACCAACCTGTTTCTCGTCCGTAGCAGGATTCGAACCCGGGATCGCTGGAAACCGCGCGACGCCTTAGCAACCTAGCTTGAGCACTGCAGCTCGCGGGGAGTGAGCAATAGAAATAAGCTAAAGAATTGTTTGACTCCTTGAATTGAAATGTATTCTCTGATCATAAATCGTTCACTAATATATATGTATTTCATTCAATGTTGGTGTGATAACATGAGTTCCATGCTGGTAAATAGCTAAACATTCAATGAACCGATATCGACCACCATTTTTCAACGTTGAAATAAGGTTGTTTCCCGTCCGTTCTAGCTTTGGTCAGATTTCGACGTTGATCGGAACAATATCTGCCATACTTAGCGAGAAACCCGCTATGGGCCCATGACCCGCAGTGGGCTCGCTGCCCCATGTTACCCCATTCCGTTCAACCAGGGACTTTCATTGCTCGTAGAATATTTCAATTATATTTTCCATTGCAATTGTAATTCGATCAGACACTCAGAGCTGGGCAGCGCTACTTTGAAATGTTGCGGCCGCTACCGCTACCGCTACATGCTCTAAATGTAGCGGGCGCTACCGCTACCGCTACATTGCCTTAAATGTAGCGCCGCTACCGCTGCCGCCAATGAACATGTAGTGACCGCTAGTAGCGACCGCTAGTAGCGGCCGATACATGTAGCGAGCTACTGCCCACCTCTGCATGTTGACACTAGTAACAGGCCGAGGTTGACAACATTACACCGAAATCTTTCGTACAGTTTTATTCTTTAATTTATATTATGTATGTGTCATGCTGGTTTTTAAATAATATTTAATACTATTAAGTAAAATTTATAGGCTTTATCTATAAATGCAGCGGTAGCGCTGTAGCGGCAAAACCTCGTATCGCTACTTAAATATATATAAGGGCGCTACCGCTACATTGCCTTAAATTAGCGCCGGTACTAAAAATGTAGCGGCCGCTACATATAGCGCGCTACTGCCCACCTAGCTCTGCAGACACTAAGGAAATTCCGAGAAAAAAATTACGAGATTTAGAGAAAGGATGACAAGAAGAGGAACAGGAATGTTGGGGGAGAGAACGAGCGCGCCTCTCCCTAAGAGAGCTCTGCGGCCCAACAATGCATCCTGATGTGGCGCGCTATCGCAAGCCATAGGCAGCATGGCGCAAGCCATAGGCAGCATGGAGGAAACGTCGCCTTGGTAAGCAGCCTCTGGGGAAGGTGGCTCGGCACTGAATGACGATGTCGCCAGCTTAGAAATAACGGCAATAAAAATTAATTGGATTTTAAATTATTTCTTTAATGTTTTCTGAGCTATAAGCCCAAGCCGTGATAATATTCATGTTCCTAGTCTTAAATGTTGAAATTTTATATCAGAAATATCAGATAGCCTTCGGCGTTGAGATTTTGCCTCACAGCAATCATCTCACTTTAACATTTCTGAGCGAAATATGATCTGCTGGATTTGCTCTGAAGAATGTCAGGAACTCTCGCCAACTGATCCTACTCTCGTTATCAGGAAACGTTTTGCTGAGATATTTTCATATTCCGGACACTACAAACATTCTTAAGACGTTAATAAACGTTCTCGACATTTCATTAACCGTTTTCAATCAGTCTTTGAGCGTTCTTACTACGACATTAAGCGCTTTCGATAAGTCATTAATGAGTCATCAAAAGTTTCACTCCGTCATCAAACATTCTTAAAGAACAAAAGGCGAGGTAATGAAGCGTTGTCAATAGTGAAATTTGAAAATAATACACGATTGGGAGTTATCATTTCTCTTTTCCCAAAACTGTGAAATGTTCACTGAACATCATACTTTTTAGTTAATTAAATCATTCACCAAAATATATATTAACCTCATTGACAGAACGTAACGTGAGCTCTAGCATGTCACTCCACGGACGAGTCATGCTTGAAGCACTCATGTCCGATAACTTATTTCATCCTCAAATTGATCGTCGTTGACATGCAACGTCATCATGAAAAGTCTTCAAGCGAAGAGGTCTGATGAAGACGTCTGTGTGAGGTATCTGCATCACGTTGAAAAATCATCACAAGGACCGGGCTCATCTGATATTCAGGATAACCTTTATAAATATTGTTGAGTCGTCCTTTGTTCTGGTCACCTGTAGAGACTCACCAAAGGTTATCACAAACTCAAGGTATTGTTAAGATGCAAAACCCTCTTGCTGGCATTGCACACCAAAAATAATATGCAAAACATTTTGATGTCGTTACACACAAAGAGCATATCTTGCAAAGACTTTTTGATGTCACCTTCCAGAGTAACCAACGTACAAAAGCATCAGTAAAGTCATCACAAACACCGACGTAGAGTGAAGGCCCTAAAATAGGACAAAAAATAATATGCAAGGCCGCCTTAAAGTCACAACACATTTAGGATAACATATAAAACCAAGCAAATGGTACCCCACTCAGAAATACAGACAAGTCCCTATACAGGTTCACCACACGGGTTGGCATGCAAAGACCTTTCGAGGACATCACACGCTCAGGATAGCATGCCATGCCTATCCCTGCTGATGATGGCGCACACTACGATGTATAGGCAAGTGCCTCCTAAGGGTCATCACAAAGCTAGAGTTACGACAGTCATACGTCACACGCTGGACGAGCGAACGTTAACTGCACGGCAGGGATTACGTCGTTTGTTTGGCCTCTGGCTGGTCCTGGATGACCAAACAAATTCACTATGCACAGCAGGGAAAAAGCTTGATTATATGGTAGCTATATTGTTTTATAGTTTTATGAGAAGCAAATAATTCCCTTCAATTAGAATGACCTAATTAATTCGATAATTGTTTTAGTAAAACATTTATAAGTTCTTAATTTGTGAGCATCTCTGCATTCAACATTCGGAAATGTCTAAAAACTCAGTTGGTGGTATTGCATTTAGAGAAGATGAAATCATGACTAGTGTTATTAATTTAGTTTAAGCAATTGATGCTGACCTTTCATATACGCCTTGCAATGTAACTAAACTAATATTTTTGCGCCAGCAAAATTTCCCAGGCCAAATACAATGAAAACCATAATAAATATGAAACATATTACGATGTGCGGAAGATGCTCAGGAATCATCTTCCTCGGAGTAAGCAGTTACGTTATCGCCATGCAACGAGGATCCCTAAATTCTACTACCCACCAAAATGCTCTGTATCTTCCTCAATTTCTATTGAAAGTATGAGCTATCAAACTCAATATCAAAATTAGAAAACAAACCTAATTATGGTTGGGGCGATCCTTCCATCGTTTGCTCTAACCGTCTAACGAGATAAACACCTACTACCTTATAGTTGCCATGAACCATCTCCTCGTTTATGTAACATTATAATATAATGAAGTCAGAAGGATCCATGTAAAAGCTCACAATTTTTATAATCTGTGTATGTTTGCACCCGCTTCTCCCATAGTTCTCTAGCTCCTTATATTGTCTTCGGCTTGAGCAGGTTCTAGCCGCTCTTACTTACGATGTTATACAGTAAACCTTTACCAGAAGAAGACTAAGCTTTTATTCAACCCAATAATCGTGATACTACCATGCCATCGAAGAGCGTTGAATATTTTGCAATCGAGTAAGAGTGCTTGTCTATTCAAATTATTAAAATAATTTCTTCATTTTTTACACATTTGCATAAATATGAGTTCTAATTAACACGTTGAGTGAAAAAAGTCACACCGGTGGGTAGTAGAGACTTTTTTCCGGACAAAGTCCGCGATTTAATTTTTTTTAATTGCGCTGTTCGGCAAAAATTTATGATGTCGGAACTTCCTTATTAAATTAAAAAAATACGAAATAAATAAAAGTTTAATTTTTGCAGCGGAACCTACTATTTGTTTACTCGTAAATATTTAATAATAGGCCATTTTTGTCCGCGGTCTTGTCCGTTTTTAGGTCATCCGGTAACCCTGTTGGGTCGTGTCGCACTCAACGTGTTAAGTTGGCAATTATTGGATACAATTGAAGGAACATCAACGTAAGAAGACGAACAAATTAATTACTGAGCACTCTTTATTTGCGCAGACTCGATCAGATCGGTGAATGGTAAATGTATAAATAGTCGTTTGAATAAATGAAGGCGGATAGCATGAAAGGCACTTGTTTCAATTCCCTTCGAGGGAGGCGCTCGCAGATCCCGCGAGCGCGCTGACTGTTCATATTTAAACCCAACTGGCGGTGGTCGAGTCTGGAATTCTTTAAGTAATTTTGAAGATTAACTTTAATCAAAATCAAATTAAAATTATCTAGGAATTGAAAATTCCCTGCAATCAACAATGCATTCAATATTTCAATGCCTTCTTTGGTAGTATAAAGACTTAGTTCAAATACAAAAATATCTAAATATAAACTAGAATCTTATCGAACACTTCACGTGAACTGTCTGAACTCGCTGATGAACAATCAGAGATTCGAAATGCTGTGTTCTTCTCACTCCAAAGTTAAAAATTTCATGCGGCCTTATTCTTGACTCTTCTACTGATCTGATTGTCTAAACAAATATTCGGGAAAATTATCTATTTTCCCGCTCGTGCGATAGCACAAATTGAAATTTATTACGGTAAGCTCAAAGCTTTTTCCCATACTGCTTGCTATACGCCCCTTCGGTGTCTCCATCATGGCTTCGAGAAACATGGCTTCGCATTCCATATTTAACGATCGAAAAACGTAATTGATAGTCTATAGAGAAAGATGAAAGAAATATAACTAAAATAAATGAATGCCTAATTATTTATCATTGTCGATAATTAATGCAACGCACCATGTCCCACTGCACGCACCATGTCCCACTGCACGCACCATGTCCCACTGCACGCACCATGTCCCACTGCACGCACCATGTCCCACTGCACGCACCATGTCNGATTAATTGATAACTGCGCATCGAGCCAAATCTGCTGACTCATATCGATTATAAACTGACCATGACATGAGGTCGTTATTTTTGTGAGGAATTACTGGTCACAGAATGCAGAAAATAATTAATATCTTGACAGTATGATAACTGCAAATAAAACATGGAGCTAACGATTATTTTCATCATGCAGCTGAAACGCACGTCCAAGCTGACGCCTGGTTAAGAGTCACGCAAAGTCAACACAGCGAATTTGCGTCCCGTACGACCGGCATTAGTTCGTGTATATGTTTGTGCTGTTCAATATTTTCATTTAATTTTATTGTTTTTGTATGAATCACTGATTTTTAGGCCTATTGATTTTTTGTTAAAGAACTATGTATGCATTCCACGACCAATTTATTTCTCACATTTCTTAATAAATTCATTTGTTTTCAACCGGTTATGTTTGTTTTTACCTATGTGTTAATGCACTGCCTACGGTCATGCTGATGCACAACCTTCGATGTCTATCATACGAGTCCAACTAAGCGGTACCTGGAAGAGGACAGATATTGAAAAAGCTTGAAACTCGTGCTTGCTCCTCCCATATCAATGCCATAATCACTGCGCTATAATGCATATTAAGTGGATTAGTTTGAGTCGTAATCCTGTCGAATGTTGCAACTTTAGAAATGATGAGAAACTGGTTATACTAGTCATAATTTATAACAGTTTGTCAAGTGAAGAGGCGCAATATGATCAATACCGGTCAGTTTGTGCTCATTTTACTCTACCACTATTACCCTCCTTTTGAGACGGTACCGCTGTTACAGAGACTTTGTTATAGATGCCTCTGTTACACTTGCATCAGTTTAGATGCTTCAAAAATAGATGCAACCGAGAAAGATGCCCCTGTTTCGATGCCTCTGTATTATATGCATGTGTTAGTGATACTCTGCATCTGTTCTATATATCATAGAACAGATGCATATGTTCATGCATATGTTCTATATATCATAGATGTTTCTGTTTCTATGCCTCTGTTAAGCGGTCTCTGTTTCTCACGCCTCTTTCACGATGCGGGGTTCAGTTGTGTTATATGCAATGCCCTGAAAATAATCATTCCTGTATACATTTCTTCTTGAAATTTGATCAAATGAAAATCCACTGGCGTGATATATATTTAATTGATTTAGAATGCGTCCCACTGGTCCCTACATTCTCTTAACAACCAAGTTGCAACGGTAAATATTTTCACTATAACTTTGGATTAAAATTATTCGAAGCTCTGTAATTTAGTTTTCAACCGTTTTCAATCAGAATACGCGCACGAAATTTTCAACCACATTCTTGCATGCTGCAGGAAATAGAAAGTATCTTTAATATCATCACGTGAACCCTCCAATCATAAATTCATCGGTTTGTTTAAAATTATCAGTTCTCGGCCTCTACTCTGGATCGTGGAGATACTTTTCTTTCAGAAATGCCAGACAAAAGTTACCGCTGTCGTTTTTTATTTAGTTTCAATCTACCGCTAGTGTGTTTTCCAGGCATTTTTCCGACTTTTTTTGACACGTTTCGACTCAAGCGCAGTGTAAACTTTCATATACTCAAAATTATCATCGTTTCAACACACATCAGTGTCATAAGGATCATAGTTATCACTACCAGTAACAAATCTTATCACGTCGTACCACCATCAGTACCACAGGCTTTATGTGGTCACGCCACTATCTCAGACCTTCTGTTCGAAAATGTCGAGCTTAAGTGAACGGGACAGCGTTTATATATTCCCCTTCGGGTGATAGTGCGCCGCGAGGGCCGTCGGAAATACGTCGTTATGTGGCGATTAGATTCACTGCTGCCTCCCTTTCCTCAGCAGCACCTCGTTAAGTGGCTATATTGCTCAGTTGCGCACCACTCATATCTCGTTCTTTAATGGTATTATTGGCCGAGTCCTAGTACTTAATGTTCCACAGCTCACTTAATTAGAATATATTATTCACGTTATTGAGACTTTCTAGTCTTCCATTAGTTGGTCCTTATTTTAATGGGTCAAAAACTTAAGCACGGCTTAAAGCGATGTACTATAAAATATTGAATGTTTAATTTAATCCGTCATCTTGTATAAGCTGATGCAGACAAAACTGTCTTTATTCATCAATTCCTTCGATAGTAACGGTGAACTTCCCTCAATTAAGAAGCCGACAGACTTGCGTTGACAGTTCATTACATGGGTGACGTCAACCGCACAAACTTTGTATTTCAAGCCCCAAAATTCAATAGACCGAGACAAGTTTGGTGGACTGCATGTATTCGCTCCATTGAGCTTGAGCTACTAACCGACTGGAAACAATCAGAGGCTGCAACAGCTGGCCAATTGCACCAGGAACGACCGAACTGCTCGCTAAACCTCGGCATCTTTTTTAGGGACGCGTTAATTGAGCAGACCGTCCCGCACACTGCAGCGCGCGACGGCTGAATGCTCATCACTGAACACAATGCTTGAGCGCACATTTCCAGGAGTACTTGTCACGAGAGTAAGAAAATGATATCAACCCAAAATGAATTTATCGCATGCTCATATAAGAACTGTGACAGATAAATTGGGTTGAGGCCAAAATTTTATTCTGTTGAAATTGTGTTCATTCTGAGACTCAAAAAAGTTGAATATTTTCCGTTTCGTCGAAATAAAATGAAATATTCTGTCTAAATATTCCAGCATTTTTTCATTTTCACTAGACGAAGTGTAATGTGGCTGTTCAAATTTGAGATGTTCTTTCCGTTTGGGCAAATGAAACGATGAGAAAAAGAATCAACTATTCTAACATTAGGTGCGTGCGTGGGACGAAAGACCAGATGTAGTAAGTATAGGATTGGGCTTGAATGCTCATAATAGGAATAATCGAGTCTCTGATTATTTCTAAATGGGAATATCTGACTACCTTTAGCTAATAGGGTAGTGTCTAGTGTCAAATAGATAGAAAAATGTAAGTAGCAAAGTAAAGTACATCAATAGAACATCTAATTCGACGAGACCATTAATTTTAAAATGCAAAATGTGAGAAATTTCGAAGGTTGGAAAAGATGAAAATATGGATTATATAATATACATATGGATAGCAAAAACTCTCGAACACAGACCAAGCCTTTCAATACTTCATGAAAATTTTGCTGTCTCGGGATCAGAAGTTTTGTTACCTCGGGTTTGGTGGAAGTTTTCTGACCTGAACACTGAAAACTTATCAGGGCGAGGTGATGGAGCGCACGGCTTATATTATGGGAGGTGTTCCATCATTGGCTGATCGGCCACTTGCATCGTGGCCCTATACTAAAATAATCATATGTATTCCTTTTTTCACTAATACGTAAAGTGACTTCTTATGAAGTTTGTAAAGTTTCTGCTACACTGCCAAACGCGTCTGAATAAGTAAGTATAATCTCTGAGCCAGTTTTAATAGTAAACGTATCAATTTTAATTGAACTTCTCGAATTAGTCTTCACTATACTACAGCCATTAGATTTGTGCGAGAAATCTGAGTTCCGTCAATTATAATCAGTCACTTTCCTTTCTTTTACGTTTTATATAACGGGAACTTTCAATTTGCTTATACTTGTTTTTAAACAAAAAATTATTTCATTATGTTACTTACAGTACAGTGGAAGAAAAAAATCTCTGTTGTTTTAACGTCTGACGTTAATCTGTCTCTTATACACATCTAGATGTGTATAAGAGACAGCATGTGACGTACATCGCTTTTGACGACACCCGTAGCACGTATACGTACGGGAGCATCCGGGCGTCGGAGCGATATAACGCCACAATTGTGAGTCATGCCTGGAATGTAAGGGACGGAAATAGGTCAGTATAACCCACAAATGGAGCTACCGAGTCGAAAAAGTGCATCGTCATTCGGACGCGGTTGACTCAGCAATGTGGGTCATCCAGACCCACATATTTCTCTCAGTGCTAGAGCGGCAACGGTGCCACTAAGAGCTCCTACGTGGGTCGGCAAGCAACATATCAGTCCCTTTTTTCCATTGGTCTAAATTTAACTAGCTTATTTATTTCAAACAAACGTAATACGGCTAAACCTGTTCACAGAAGGTGTTAGGTCTGTCTCTTATACACATCTAGATGTGTATAAGAGACAGAACACGTAGTTAGTAGTTTACAAGCTCTGTTTTAAAATATCTCCAGCTACTTGATATCAAGCATCCCGCAATTCACATTTGAATCTAAAACCAACCCAACCCTAAGAAGTAAATAAAGACACATTCCTGAAATAAGTCATTTATGTCGGATTTGCTGCCCTGCCCTGGCCCCCATAAGGCGGGCTTACATCCTTGTCCGGCAGGGGAATGGAGCGAGCTCATTGCCTGTCGATGGTCGAATAAAGGCGACTGAGCGCTGGTCGAATTGCCGGCTCTCCGGCGCTCGATGCGAGTGCCCGCGCAATAAAGGAAACTACACAAGACTTCAACAATTGGGCTTAGGTTACGTGATATGCTGGGTAATAGGCGATCAGCTGCTGCACTTAGTTTTCCGTTATTGATTCAGTTACTGTTCTGTAGCTCGTGAAGGCGTTGATTTCACTGCGCGTGCAAGAGAGATTTCCGATAATGAGTGTTCTCATTTCTCATAATGCTTTAGTTGCATCCACATTGTTCTCCGGTCATAATTGGCCACCAGATGCTACCTTCCTCAAATCTCAATAATGGATATTAAAGATAAATATTGCTCATACATAGTAACCAGCTGACATGCAATAGGATTTTAAATACTAGATTTTGCTTTACGGCGCTCGAAATCAGATCTTGGCGGCAGGAAGTTTGGAAAAAGATAAGATCGAGCAGGATAAAAGTGTTCCGCGCATTTAAAAATTAGGCAGTAAAATTATAATTCATCTTATCTCTCAGAGATCACTTGCAATGTGTCTTAATTAGATGCCTAAAGAAATAAATTGAAATACTGCGCATTAGTTCTGAGCATTGAAGGCAATATAATCTTAAACTTCCGCCAAGTGAGCTACCGACTGACTTGGTTTTCGTCGTGTTTCACTGTAGCTTTCATGTCCAATAACAATTATTGTACCAC
This sequence comes from Hyalella azteca, assembly GCF_000764305.2. Classification (NCBI taxonomy): domain Eukaryota; kingdom Metazoa; phylum Arthropoda; class Malacostraca; order Amphipoda; family Hyalellidae; genus Hyalella; species Hyalella azteca. Next base: position 43,256 of record NW_025939102.1, on the reverse strand, counting down.
AAGAGATTGTTGATAAATATCCTTCGCGCGTTGTTCTTTACATACAATTTTATTTGCATCAATTCGCTCAGGGCTTCCCGCTTCTGTGGATCCCATCAACATGAGAAGACGAATGCAACTCCGTCATGCATGTGCCAGTTTTGGAGCGTCTGTAGAGCTGCAGACAAACAATAGATTGTCTTGGCTTAGAGCTAATCATGTGCTGAACCGGCTCGGCACGGCCACTCTGCATGTAGGTGAATGAACTCGTTCACGGGTTACTCGCTGGTGTTCGATATCAATGAAAAGGAATTGAATTGTAAAAAATTCAAATATTTCCGATGCATTGGGAGGTATAGGCTTCTATGTAAAGCGTGAAGAACTATCAATTTAACTATTTATTTAATTACGATAACTGGTTTCAGAACATCTGCATAAAGATAGAATTTTCGACCGTGAACGTTTGGAAAAAGATTTGAAGCGAATTGAACTTTCATCTACTAAAATGGTTAAAATACCGAGACATGTGTATATGCATCTAAATATACGCAAATTTGCCTATACTCGATGGAAGAGTTTCCTATGTTCAACCGTAACTCTGCTTAAAAGCTTCTCATTCGACGAGTTCTTTAACAAATTTCCTTAAAGCCTTGATATTTCTCTGTAATTTACTTTCATGCTTCAGTCTGATCTTAACGAGACTCCAAATTGAGCTTTGTAACACCTACTATGGGGATCAGGCGTCAGTTTAGGATCGAGCATTCCTATCAGACTTGCCCAAAAACATAATAAGAGAACGGAAATGCTTAAAAGTTACTTCTGCATTCGACTGAGTGAATTACACGCTACTGGAATATCATTGTAGAAATAATAATAGAAATACTAATAATAGTAATTTCTATTTCTATTAAAAATAATAAAATTATTGTAGATGTTAGCAGGCTACTGGTGACAGATTCATTTCCTAACACTAGTTTTAACTCAATAGTTAGTGTGTGCAAAAGTTTCACTGAGGCGGCTCGGTTGATTGCAATCTATCATTTATCATGAGAAAATTAGCATCGTAATTAATAATTTCAAGTAACATGCGCTCCGAGAGCAGGAATGACAAGGAAAATGTTGGCAATTGATTTAATAACTTCAGTGAAAGTTGCAAGAAAGCTTTGCATCTCTGAGTGCCATTAAATCAGAAGTTGCAGAAGTAAAGTCATTGTGCATTGATTTGCTTGCAATGAAATAATGGAATTACTAATAGAATTTGCATGCAATATCGAGATGTTCATTTCCTGGGCGTCTGATGCGCAGTTCCCTACGCAATAGATAGTGACATTGTTGTACTGTTTCTTCTTCGCAGCTGATCACGATATTAATTCTTATGCTGTTCTACGCAGCTCTTCAATGCATTTTTGTGCTGTTCTACGCTGCTTGTCACGTTATTTTTATACTGTTCTATACATCATACCGCGATATTCCAGTGCTATGCAACGCAGCTGATGATTCTCTCCCTCACATGCAGAACTCCAAACCCAAGTTCCATATTCAAAACTTTGACGGGCAGGTTCCTGCCTTTTTACAGAGTTTTACAAGGTGTGCAACGTAGAAAGAACTCAGATATTAATAACGCTAGTGAAAATATTGCGTTATTTTCGGTGAACGTTGTGGCACGATGCGCTCGTCCGTCATGCGGCGGTGACAGTTTCAGGCCGAGTCTCAGGCACGCTCGACAGGTGCCTGCTAATTGAATTACGAGCTACGACTCAGCCACTCGTAGCGCCTGCGGATATCGTGATTGCGGACGGTATACAGCGGACGCTGCACCGACTCTGCCGCCAAAATATAGCACGCCAAAGATTTTTTAAACAAGAATTTCGGTCGCTTGCGCAAGTTTTATATTTTATCAGGCTCGTCTTTCTGCTACGAAGGCAAAATGCCAAAAGACTGTCTTTGAAGATGAAACTAAGAGTATGTCAGGGAGTTAGGAAAATTCAGATGCACAATAATTTTTATTGAATTCAGCAAAGAAGAAATATAATCCTATGGGAATGATGCCGTGTTTTCATACACGAAGATTTCATATCCATTTCGAAGTACGATTCTGTTGTTATTATAAGCTACGTTTTTTACATTAATTTCTTACAATATGAAATAATTTATTTATTTTTCAGCAGAATCAGATAAATTTAGCACAATAAATTTTTCATTTATCCAGTGCGCTTCAGGCAGCGCGTTTTCATCCACTTGACCTGCAACGCTCATTAAAATTGTTGTTTTTCCATCACCAACATTCAGCGCAGAACTTGCAAGAGCCTCCCCAAATTCGAGTGCATTTCCCTCACATAAACTTCCCCCACAACAGCTTCATTACAAACTACTAAATTATGCAAGCCTTTTGTTCATCAAGCGCATAAAAAAATTATCCCCAGCTTGAAAAGAAAAACCTTCTTGTGTGAGCGTTGTGGAATCCAGATTTTTCTGCTTCGTTTATCGTTCATTTCAACTCTTCACAGGCATTAAACTTCATCGTGCGCTTTTCGATACAATTTTTACGCTCACATTGACGGAATTTACAGAAAGTTTCACACGGGGTTGTAATGTATATAGTATTTTAGTATAGTAGTATTATTATTTTGTAATTGTATTTAGTATTTATTCGCGGCACCCACTCTGCACATTTAGATTTCTTCGCTTGAGTTTCATTCCTTATCAAAAATAAAAGACAGCATGACTCTGTTTAATTCAGTTATAAGTTCATCTTCATAGCACGTTCTGTGAACATACAGAAATGCATCAGTTGGTAGAAAACACATCATTTAGAAATAATTAAATCTACAGGTTGGTAGCCACGATTGAGCAAGTAAATGAGGCTTAATGAGCTAATTGCGAATTCCATCAAATTCTACTCTGACTAAATGTTGTTGCATTTCATTGAAAATATTAGCTAATTCTGTATGGCACGACACTAAATTAACTTGTTTCAGGTAATTATATCGTTCAAGGAGACTGACATTGACAAGTGATTAATGGAATTTATAACAAATAGGATTACATTATAGAAGCTGAAGAATCAATATCCAAAAATCGCAGCAAGGTTAAAAATAGTAATATTTATCCGGCAATCTTGGCAGGCAGTACTATAGTAATCAGTAACACATCATGAAACATGGCATCAAAAATATTGCAATATATCCTTCCAAAATGGCACTAAAAACGTTGCGAGATTTTTCGAAATTGTCTGCCAGAAAAGTAATGCAGCGCAAATTAAATGCTGGATCAGGTATAAATTCAGGAAATGTTTGATTACATAAACGGAGCATCTTGGCTCACAATGGGCTCACATCACTAAATAGTAAAGATTGTCAATTGGACTTCAATATCCATGTTGGTAGTTTAGATATAGAAAATACTGCCTATTAGTATTAGTTCTTGAACAACTTAAAAGATAATTCTTTCTGAATTAGGTCACATATGGAGAATTAGGTCACATATGGAGAATTAAGTCACATATATCCTACCAATTCTGCTACCTTGATCACAAACAATGCCACCGTTATAGGTAAAAATGAGCATACGCTTAAACAACCTGTCCAACGATAAGTAACCATTTACTGTCTCTTAATAATCTTAGCATTTCTACGTGTCTCTTCGGTTAACTGTTGTCCTCGAGTCAGAGGACGTCGTGTTAATGCCCGCTAAAAAGTTTAATCTAACTGTTGAACGAGGATCCGTCGTGCGTCGGGAGCAAACGAAGATAAAAATTCTAATGCTGGGTTTTATTCCAGCACAATACTAAAAATGCCGAATATGGTCATTCATAAGCCATATATTCGTTTCATTTGTTACTTTGATCCTCAATCCCTCAACCTGAGAAATCAATTTACTGGGAACGATTAAGTTTTTATCAGTGGTTTTACTGTCTCTTGGATTTATAGATAAGGAAAGATGTGTAACAATTCTACTGAGAGCATAAATAATACAAATTTACTTCAGATTTTCGGACTTCACCTAACTCTCGCGCTGCTGTTTTTTCGTTGCCCCGAGTTGGCATTGGCCATTACTCATTGCTTGTCACAGCAATGTTCTACGCCAGAAAAATTTCTCTTTTAGTCAAACCCTTTCTAACGAAACCATGATATACTATTTAATTTCTGCCAAGTTTGCAAAGTTTCGGTCATAAATGACGAGCGAGGTTTCCTGGCTCGATTGTATCGGATGGAGGCGTGCTGGCCAAAAGAAGCATTCATGTGCATGCTTTATTTTGTACTTCAGCTTCATTCCACTGAGTAAGAAAATGTAAACCGGAATGCCTCTTGTTTAAAGAATATGACCTGGTCAAACCTAAAGAACCGATTCATGCATTAAATCGTTTTATCTTGGCACCAACCATGGTTGAAAATTTCAGTGTACACATTTGCGCAAATTGCCTGAATAACTGGTCTCTTGCAATGTGTGCGATGTTCCTGGGCATCTTAATTTAATCTATGTGATAATGATAATTAATTTTAGAATAGGCGCTATATTCGTTCAAAAGAAAATTTAAGAAACGAACATGACTGGAATCAACTTTGAAGAAAAAAAGTTCCTCCGTTGATTGCGTGTATAGTGCTTCAAATGCTATGGAACCTCGCAAAACTCGTATCGTTTGTCTCATTGCACATCTTGATAAATTTTCTATCGTTCTTAGTACCTGTTTATTCCAACCTAGACGACAATGGCTGGCCCGGCACGGTGAGCAGGTAACCAGAGCTGGTGATGGTGCCATCCCAGTAGCCGTTTCATCTGGCTTTCAATATTGGTTCTGGCACCAGCCCTCGCAAAGGCGCTAAGCGAGGGCTTGACTGACTTGCACGTGCAGGGTTGTGTTGAATAGCACCAGTTGAGGTGAGACGACTTGCACGTGCAGGGTTGTGTTGAATAGCATCAGTTGAGGTGAGACGACTTGCACGTGCAGGGTTGTGTTGAAGAGCATCAGTTGAAGAAAGGTATGCTGAGGAGCATCAAAAAGCAAACATATCAAATTTTGTGAGCCGAATTACTCCGTGATCTCGAAATGCACGCTGTATGCTGATGAAATAATTAAGTCGTTCAAAAAGAATAAAATGGATGATAAAGAATTTCATGTAAATTTGCTCGTTGAAATTTTTGCTCGGTAATAAAAATCTCTAAGCACGGAACTCTGCAATTAAATTTTTTGTAGGTATTCGTAATTTCCTGATAGGTTCGTCTCACGTTCCTTTATAGAGAATCATTTCTTTCGCATTTCTTCTCGCTACCTCTGCAGCGAATCTGTGCATGTGGAAAAGCATAAATGCCAAAAGCTCATTCTAATCTGCATGCAAATGAGGCAGCGTCGCGCGCCTAAGTCCATTGATGCTGAAATTCTAGTATCGAGAAGAGCTATTAGCAGTTTTATGCCTCCCTCCTTGTCGCACAAATAAATAATTTTCATCAGTAATTTTAGATGCTATCAGTAATAATGAGACAAAAATTTTTGCTATTTTATATTCGTTTCACAAACCACGTGTTGAATTTTTTTATAAAAAATGTCATTATATCAATTTATATGCATTTTCTCGCGCCTCCAATAATAATCATTAAGTTTTGTTGCCATTTAGGTCATTGAGGGCACAGACCGAGCAGCAGTCAGCTTTACAAATGAAATTGCATGGGCGTGTATTGATTTAAATTTACGCGATTCTTCTTTCTCTCTCACTCCGTCAATTAGTTCATGCATTTTTTCATTTCTGTTAAAGTGTCTATAACGTCGCATTTTAAAGCACACCTAAATATTTCCGTTTGAAAACATTAAAATAATTTTTATTATTACATTATTTTCCGGAAGTCGAGTCCCAGTTGTGGTCGCATGTGGCCCGAGCGGCGCCCACCAGAGCCAGCGACAGAGGTACCCGAGCGCGGCGTCTCCTGCAATCATTTCTACAGTTTCGAGTTTCCAGTTTGCAAAATTGTCCAGAACGAACCAGACAGGCACTTTCCGTCGTCCTTGCCGCATGTGAGCAACGTCTATACGTGCTTTTTCTAGCATCGAAACTCTGCGTTGAAATACGCCAGGGACGACGCAGCTACACGAAAAATAACTTTTTACAAATGAAAACAATAATAACAAGGATAAGTGCAGTAAAATAATTGTTACAGTACGCACAATTTTCTGTATAAATTCAATGCTAATCATTTTTTTACGCTGCCGATGAAAATATGACTCTTCGACTGTAAACACACAATTACCGCGGGGCGAAANAGTTTGCGTGAAGACATGTGCAGTCAATGGTATGCATGACACTCCATGACTTCTGATTAAGCTTGGAGAATGCAGTTACCCCATTGACATCGAGCTTGCACAAGTCGTACTGTTCTTTTATTTATTGGTACTTTCCATCTCATTTTCCACATTCATCGTTAATTTTATTTCAATCTGTGACTTCCTTCCCTGATGACATAATTAATTATGGAGCTATTGGCAGCGCACCTTCTTACCCTGAGCGTTCAAGGTTCTTTTTACTTTTAGTTAAGATTAGTTAGGAAGTTTTAGAAGTTTATTTTAGTTACGAAGTTTTTAAAAATGTTCTCAGTCAGTAACGATGCAGGAGCTTGTAAAAGGCTGGCTGGAATACGAAACATTCATAAGGTCAATATCAGTCTATTAGCAAAGATGAAGCTGACATCTCAGACAATTGCAGTGTTACAGTGAAACTTCATTTGAATTGTCAATCAGGACGTCAATACAAATTAGCGTTTGAAAAAATATAGATCGTTAAGCGACACAAGGTATGGGAAAACCTGCCTATTAACATGCTACATAAAATGACCGAAAACAGTATTGGTCATCAGAAACTCTATCAGTTGACGAACGTCATCAATCTCTGGTCGGTAATCTTATTCGTCATTACTTGCTGTAAAACGCTTTCCGTTTTTGAGTTTGGGTTACCGCAAGTCCACGTTCAGGTTTTAGGATAACCACGGTTTCAACAGCAAATTTCATTTTTATTGAATGAAAAATTGTATCTGTAAGAACAAACATAAATATATTAACCCTATAAACTTCAATTTATGCTTATATTTAAATATAACAAATGATCATCAAAACTATAAACAAGTTATAAGAAGGCATAAATCAACGCACGGAAATATTGTGGGCAGTTTTGACGCGGGCTACGAACAACTGAGTTAGCATGAAACTATTTGATACGTCGTTGACTAGCTTTTACACTCTTAAGGTCTGATGAGCAAGTAAACCATAGGAGCCCATAAGAAATAGACAATTAAAAACTATGCTTACATAAGGTTTGCTAAAAATATTTACACTTGCAATATATTGAACTGCGCAATGCGGTGTGATGACTCACAGACCAAAAGACTTACGTCTCTCAACGATTTTCACCCCGAAATGAAAAAGCTAGAAAGACCTTAAACTCCATCTCGAACGTTATACTTTCTCGTGAGCCGCATTTAGCCTTATTTAGCTCCATCTCTACTCTAACGAACCACTATCTCGTTATAATAGGTGCAAGGAAAGCGAAATCGAGTTAGAGTTAGGGAGAGCCGAGCCATGACTATCACAAAGTCTGCTCCAGCCACTACTCGACCAAGATGCTCGATTCTCACGTACGCTCCTTAAACAGGGCTCGTGAACAAGATTTCTTCATGTCAGCGTACTCTTTATGTCATGCATGTCATGTGCCTTATGTCATGTAAACACCCAAATACCAACGGTCATTCTCACGCTCGCGTCGTGCCATATAGTGCCACACTTGCAAGTACCAGGCCTCAAACTAACCCCTTTACCATACATCAATTCCACCTAGATACAGGGTCTATACAATGCATTGAGTAAATACTGCATGATGGGTAACTGGTGACCAAGCGGCCATATGTAAAGAAACTCGTTGCCAACTGAAGATAATTCGTCGAGTAGAAGCGGCCAGTGCAAGAACAATACCACACACTGGGAGGTGGACGGTGAGCAATAAGTTTGCTATCCACATATGTTCTTTTATTGAATAAGTTTTTATGGTTAATATGTTTCGTATCCCTCACATGTCCGGAGAAAATTATTTTGTTGATTGAGCTATGGGTTTTATCATTCACGTCAGTAGTAATCAAAGGTTAGCGATTAATGGCATAATTATTTTCACAATTTTTCAGGTCAAAATCGTTGTGCTCGTTTCATATAACCAATCGCAGGAAGTGTACATTTCGATTCCATGCGAATAAAAATAACCTTCTTCGACTTTATCTTTCGCAAAGTCGTTAAAGTTAGTCTGATCATCCGGATAATCATACTCTGCTGATCTCTCCTCAGTGAAGATTAGCCTTAGTTAGCATCAAGTTTGTCAAAGGTCTTGGCTTAGTACTGATAACTCCATACATTATCAGTTATTGTTAGCCAATAATTTTCTAATAGTAAAAATCGCTCCATTTGCTCCGTATAAAACTTTACAATTTTTACGGTACGTGTTTTGTTGGACCTTAATTCATGCTCAACTTTTTCAAGTGGCTCTAGAAATACAATGTAACTGCTAGAAACAGCCATCAAGATAGTGGGTGGTGGTATTGCTTTGCAAATTGTCGGAAATACGTCGTTATGTGGCGATTAGATTCACTGCTGCCTCCCCTTCCTCAGCAGCACCTCGTTAAGTGGCTTTATTGCTCAGTTGTGCACCACTCATATCTCGTTCTTTAATGGCATTATTGGCCGAGTCTATTATTTAATGTTCCAGTGCTCGCTTAATTCGAGTATAATATTCACGTTTTTAGACTATCTAATCCCCATTAGTGGGTCCTTATTTTAAGGGATCAAAAACATTCAGCAAGGCTTTAAGCGATGGACTATAACATGTTCAATCTTTAATTTAATCCGTCATCTTGTATAAGCTGATGCAGACAAAACTGCCTTTGTTCATTATTTCTTTCCATTGTAACGGTAAACTTCCCTCAATTGAGAAGCCGACAGACTTGCGTTGATAGTTCATTGGGTGACGTCAACCGCACAAACTTTGTATTTCAAGTCCCAAAATTCAATAGACCGAGACAAGTTTGGTGGACTGCATGTATTCGCTCCATTGAGCTTGAGCTACTAACCGACTGGAAACAATCAGAGGCTGCAACAGCTGGCCAATTGCACCAGGAACGACCGAACTGCTCGCTAAACCTCGGCATCTTTTTTAGGGACGCGTTAATTGAGCAGACCGTCCCGCACAGTGCAGCGCGCGACGGCTGAATGCTCATCACCGCGCGAACACAATGCTTGAGTCCACATTTCCGGTAGTACTTGTCACGAGAGTAATAAAATGATTTCAACGTAAAATGAATTTCTCGCATGCTCATATAAGAACTGTGACAAATAAATTGGGTTGAGGCCAAAATTTTATTCCGTTGAAATTGTGTTCATTCTAAGAGACTCAAAAAAGTTTAATATTTTTCGTTTCGTCGAAATAAAATGAAATATTCTGTCAAAATATTCCAGTATTTTTTCATTTTGACCAAACGAAGTGTAATGAGGCTGTTCAAATTTGAGATGTTCTTTCCGTTTGGGCAAATGAAACGATGAGAAAAAGGATCAACTATTCTAACATTAGGTGCCGTGGGACGAAAGACCAGATGAAGTAAATAGGATTGGGCTTGAATGCTCATAATAGGATTAATTGAGTCTCTGATTATTTATAAATGGTGAATATCTGACTACCTTTAGCTAATAGGGTAGTGTCTAGTGTCAAATAGAGAGAAAAATGTAAGTAGCAAAGTAAAGTACATCAATAGAACATCTAATTCGACGAGACCATTAAATTTAAAATGCAAAATGTGAGAAATTTCGAAATATGAATATGAAAATATGGATTATATAATATACTTATGGATAGCAAAAACTCTCGAACACAGACCAAGCCTTTCAATACTTCATGAAAATTTTGCTGTCTCGGGATCAGAAGTTTTGTTACCTCGGGTTTGGGGGAAGTTTTCTGACCTGAACGCTGAAAACTTATCAGGGCGAGGTGATGGAGCGCACGGCCTATATTATGGGAGGTGTTCAATCATTGGCTGGTCGGGTACTTGCATCGTGGCCCTATACTAAAATAATCATATGTATTCCTTTTTTCGCTAATACGTAAAGTAACTTCTTATGAAGTGGGTAAAGTTTCTGCTACACTGCCAAACGCGTCTGAATAAGTAAGTATAATCTCTGAGCCAGTTTTAATAGTAAACGTATCAATTTTAATTGAACTTCTCGAATTAGTCTTCGCTATACTACAAGCATTAGATTTGTGCGAGAAATCTGAGTTCCGTCAATTATAATCAGTCACTTTCCTTTCTTTTACGTTTTATATAACGGGAACTTTCAATTTGCTACTTGTTTTTAAACAAAAAATGATTTTATTATGTTACTTACAGTACAGTGGAAGTAAAAAATCTCTGATGTTTTAACGTCTGACGTTAATTTGGTCGAAATTTGTGGAGCCATCCAGGCTACGCAAGGCATGTAAAAATTTCGCATCGAAGATTGCTCAGGGTGAGAAGCGTGTGCTCCAAAGACTTTTTATCTAGCTGTATCTGCGCGAAATGAGGAAAATATTATTTTCATGCGAGTCCTGCAGAAAGATTTTTTACGGAGAATCTAAAGATAGATGGAGGAGTAAATACTGAAGGAGGGTTGGTCCATAGATGAAAGAGAAGTGGGAATAGGAAATGAGCGTTGAAGAGAGATGGATAGTGATTGAAATAAGCTTTAATAAGGGGAAAGGAGAGATACGAAACTTGTACGGAATAAAATGATATCGGAGAATATTATTTGGTGCATTGAGCAGTTATGCACCATAGGTGCCCTATTGACTTGTAATGAGAACAAGAGGGATTACATGTGAGCTGGCAAGTCAAAAGTGAAGATTTCTATTATTTTTGCAACAAATATTTCTAGCATCGACAAATGAACTTTCGGAAACCAAAATGAAAGTTTGAAGTTTTTTTCAAACAAAACGTTAATGAGATTCGTGACGCCCGAAAACACAGATGGAATATCATATTTCTGTCGGTATATCGGAAAAAGGTGGTGCATCTAATGGATTAATGAACGAGCAGCAACAAATTCCTAACTAAAAAAATAAACTCAGATCATTCGAGTTCAGAATCGCTAATATTTTGCAATTTTTCCCCTTTTGTAAAATTACTGCATACTGGCAAAACCCGTTATATGCAATCATTTATATCAATGGCTTACTTTAATGTTCAATTAACCGAGAATTCAAAAGCAAAAACTGTCTTTCATTAAGCTTTTTCGTGCGAATTTTACATCTGTTAATTATACTTTTTTAATCCTCAATTCTACTGGCACTCCTGATTATATATAGTTATATTCTTCAAGATAATCATAAAGTTTATTGAACTGATAATAGAGCTGTTTTCAAAAGCGATTGCAATGAAAATATAGTACATATTTACTTTAAATTTTATCTGTTTATTTGACTTCTTCAACCAATTTCTCTAATTTTCCAATTCCCTGATTCAAAACAATAGAAGGCACAGCCACAGGAGAGAAAGAGAATGTTTTATGAAGCCATCGAACCGTCACAGTTTTTGCAATGAAAAATTTAAAATGTAAAATTTGTTAGAAGCTCTTTGACCGATTTCTTCCTTCAAAAGCTTTGCGGTATCTCACGCAGAATGTTGATGTGCACATAAGCTGCCGAGTCACAGGCAGCTACGTGCCAGACTCTGTATCGGCTTCCGATACCCAACCGCTTTTCTCGATAGCAGCAACTGAGATCCATAACAATAAATAAACATTCAACGTACTAATATCGACGTTGTTTCAACGTTGAAATAAGGTTGTTTTACGTCCGTTCTAGTTTTGGTTAGATTTTGACGTTGATCGGACGTTTAAAAATAAATAAACATTGAACGTACCAGTAACCAGTATCGACGTTGTTTAAACGTAGAAATAAGGTTGCTTTACGACCTTTCTAGTGTTGATCAGGTTTCGACGTTGATATTACGTTTAATTTTGGTTGTTCAACATTTCAACCCGAAATCAACCAATAATCAACGTTGATTCAACGTCAGATGCCTGCTGGGAACGAGCCTCTCCCTAAGAGAGCTCTGCGGCCCAACAATGCATCCTGATGTGGCGCGCTATCGCAAGCCATCAGAGGCAGCATAGAAGAAACGTCGCCCTGGGTAAGCAGCCTCTGGGGAAGATGGCTCGGCATTAAATGACGATGTCGCCAGCTTATATATAGAAATAACGGCAACAAAAATTACTTGGATTTTCATTGATTTCTTCAATGTTTTCTCAGCTATAAACCCAAGCCATGATAATATTCATGCTCCTAGTCTAAAATGTATAAATTTTATATCAGAAATATCAGATTGCCGTCGGCGTCGAGATTTTGCCTCACAGCAATCATCTCACTTTAACATTTCTGAGCGAAATATGATCTGCTGGATTGGCTCTGAAGAATGCTAGGAAGTCTCGACAACTGATCCTACACTCGTTATCAGGAAACGTTTTGCTGAGATATTTTCATATTTAAAAGCAAAGAATAGTCCACAAAAATTCATATCTTTATAGAAAACATTTTCTATAAAGATATGAATTTTTGTGGACTATTCTTTGCTTTTAAATTTTTAGTCAACTTGCGATTTAAGCAAATAAGTGACATTAATATTTTCATATTCCGGAAACTACAAACATTCTTAAGAAGTTAATAAACGTTCTCGACATTCCATTAACCGTTTTCTATAAGTCTTTGAGCGTTCTTACTATGACATTATGCGCCTTCAATAAGTCATTAATGAGTCATCACACGTTTCGCAACGTCATCAAACATTCTTCAAGAACAAAAGGCCAGGTAATAAAGCGTGTCAATAGTGAAATTTGAAAAATAATACACGATTAGAAGTTATCCTTTCCTTTTTCCCAAAACTGTAAAATGTTCACTGAAGATCATAATTTTTTAGTCAATTAAATCATTCATCAAAAAATATATTAACCTCATTGACAGAACGTAACGTGAGCTCTAACATGTCACCCCTTGGCCGGGTCATGCTTGACGCACTCGTGTCGAATCTCTTATTTTATTATCAAATGGATCGTCATTGACATGCAGCGTCATCATGAGAAGTCTTCAAGCGAAGAGATCTGAACAAGACGCTTGTGTGAGGTATGTGCATCACGTTGAAAAATCATCACAAGGACCGGGCTCATCTGATATTTAGGATAACCTACATAAATATTGTTGAGTCGTCCTTTGTTCAGGTCACCTGTAGAGACTCACCAAAGGTTATCACAAACTCAAGGTATTATTAAGATGCAAAACCCTCTTGCTGGCATCGCACACATAACATGCAAAACATTCTTGATGTCGTTACACACAGAGAGCATATCTTGCAAAGACTTCTTGATGTCACCTTCCAGAGCCACTAACGTACAAAAGCATCAGTGAAGTCATCACAAACACCGACGTAAAGTGAAGGCCCTAAAATAGGACAAAAAATAATATGCAAGGCCGCCTTAAAGTCGCAACACATTGAGGATAACATATTAAACCGAGCTGATGCTACCACACACTCAGAAACACAGACAAGTCCTCATACAGGTTCACCACACGTACAGGTTGGCCTGCAAAGACCTTTCGACGACATCACACGTAGCTCAGGATAGCATGCCATGCCTATCCCTGCTGATGATGTCGCACACTATAGATGTATAGGCAAGTGCCTCCTAAGGGTCATCACAAAGCTAGAGTTACGACAGTCATACGTCACACGCTGGACGAGCGAACGTTAACTGCACGGCAGGGATTACGTCGTTTGTTTGGCCTCTGGCTGGGACTGGATGACCAAACAAATTCACTATGCCCAGCAGGGAAAAGCTTGATTATATGGTAGCTATATATTTTATAGTTTTATGTGAAGCAAATAATTCCTCGATTAGAATGAACTAATTAATTCAAGAATTGGATTGGTAAAATATTAATAAAGTTATAATATGATCGCATTTCTACATTCACTGTTGACAAGAATTAATCCAAATTGGAAATGTTTTGAAATTTAGTTGGTGATATCGCATTTAAAGAAGATGATATCTTGATAAGTTTGTTCTTATTATAGTTGAGGCAATTGACGTTGACATCTCATACACCTTGCAATGTTATCAAATTCATACTTTTAAGCCAGCACAATTTCTCAGACAAATAAAATGAAAACCATAACAACCTGAGACATTTTACGATACGCGGAAGCTTCAATAATTGTCTTCGGATTGAGCAGGCTCTAGCCGCGCTTACGTTGTTATAGTAAACCTTTACCAGAAGAAGACTAAGCTTTCATGCAACCCCACAATCGTGATACTACCATGTCATCGAACAGCGTTGATTATTTTGCAATCGAGTAAGAGTGTTCGTCTATTCAAATTATTAAAATAATTTTTTAATTTCTTATACATTTTCATAAACGTGAACTCTAATTAACACGTTGAGTGCGGCACGGTACACCGGTGGGTTGCAGCTAGGGGCTTTTTTCCGGACAAAGTCCGCGATTTAGTTTTTTAATTGCGTTGTCCGGCAACAATTTCCGATGTCGGTACTTCCTTATTAAATTTTAAAAAGTACGAAAAAAATGAAAGTTTAATTTTTGCAGCGGAACCGAAATTTTAATCGTGAATATTTAAATATAGGCCTTTTTTGTCCGACTTGGCCGTTTTTAGGTCATCTGGCAACCCTGTATGGATCGAAAAGCACTCAACGTGTTAAGTTGGCAATTATTGGATACCATTGAAGGAACATCAACGTAAGAAGACTAATAAATGAACTATTGAGCACTCGTTATTCGCACAGACTCGATAGGATCGGTGAATTGTAAATGTAAATGTATAAATAGTCGTTTAAATAAATGAAGGCGGATAGCATGAAAGGCACTTGTTTCAATTCCCTTCGAGGGAGGCGCTCGCAGATCCCGTGAGCGCGCTGACTGTTCATAGAAACTGATCCAGCAAATTATAGACTTAACACTGACACTAATTAAAGTAATAAAAAAGTCATCTCAATAATTGAAACTGACTACGATATCAATTTTAAACCGAACAGGTGGTGGTGGTCGGGTCCGGAATTCTTCAAGTAATTTTGAAGATTCGCTTTATTCAAAATCAAATTAAAATTATCTAGGAATTGAAAATTTCCTGCAATCAACAATACATTCAATATTTCAAAGCCTTCTTTGGTAGTATCAAGACTTAGTTCGCATACCAAAATATGTATAAACAAACTAGAATCAAATCGAGCACTTCATTTTAGGTGAACTGTCATTACTCGCTGATGAACTATCAGGGATTCTAAATG
This sequence comes from Hyalella azteca, assembly GCF_000764305.2. Classification (NCBI taxonomy): domain Eukaryota; kingdom Metazoa; phylum Arthropoda; class Malacostraca; order Amphipoda; family Hyalellidae; genus Hyalella; species Hyalella azteca. The sequence continues at coordinate 27,936 of NW_025939102.1, read as the reverse complement.
TTCTGTTTTTCTCACTCCATAGAAGAAAATTTCATGCGGCCGTATTCTTGACTCTTCTACTGATCTGATTGTCTAAACAAATATTCGGGAGAATTATCTATTTTCCCACTCGTGCGATAGCACATATTGAAATTTATTACGGTAAGCTTAAAACTTTTTCCCATGCTGCTTGTAATACGCCCCTTCGATGTCTCCATCACGGCTTCGAGAAACATGGCTTCGCATTGCATATTTAACGATCGAAAAAACGTAATTGATAGTATAGAGAAAGAGGAAGGATGTATAACTAAAATAAATGAATGCATAATTATTTATCATTGTCGATAATTGTCCTGTTATTTTACCCCTGCATAATGAGATCCTGGAGCTCAGTGAGCTCGAACTCAGAGATGTCGGAGCTCAAAGAGTGCTAAGATCGTGAGTCTCCGTACGTCAACCTCAGCCCTTCTAATGATCTCTCAACATACGAGGCGCTTGCTGACTCCTGCCGCTTGTAAGCCGCCAATCAAAGGCGGATAATAAGCGCACCAAAGCATCCAATCAGAGAACAGACGGCTTGAGGATGCAACCAATGAAGCATTCAAGGTCTTGCTCATCAGCGATTCATGGAACTGTGAATGTGAACGTACCTCTGCTGTAACTCAGTTGTTCGCGCTGGTGGATGTAGGGGGTGTGGATGAATGTCGGCAAGGGGTGCAGTAAGAGAAGGTAGGCACGGAATTATTCGGTTTAGTTGGTGAAATTTTCACGGATCATGGATCTCAGTTAGACAACCGTCGTTGAATCTTATTGAACTAATGGTAATTTTTATTATTAGTTTGGCAAGAAATACTGATATAAATTCTATAAACTGAAGAACAGCAAAATGCCAATGCTCCTTTTAGTGGGCTTTCAGAGCAAAGATAATCAATAAATAAATAGAATCATAGATAATTTAAAGCAGACCACATCTTGAATCAGATTCATTCCCTGCGACTCATAAGTCCGGTATTACAACTGAAGATCGGAAAAGATGAGAATTTTTTACAAAGCCTCGCCACCTCGCGAGAGAGACAGACGCAATCCACTTGTAATAAGATTAGGACGCAATTGCTTCCAAACCGAGCCCGCGATTTGCTGCGCAGCGAAAAAGGAATATAGGATGTACGTACGTCGCTAATTTGGCGGTAAAAGTGAAGACTTGGATACTAACGGTCGTCCGTAGACTGCCTGCTAGCGTTGCTCGGGTACTGGGCCGGGTGCTCCAGGCTTCTGAATTATGACTGATCTTCTGAGTGATGAATGAATTAAATGGAAGCCTCAGCATGAAAGGACTGTGTCATGAAATAGATTGCTTCTAGTGCACACTTGAATTTGAGATGAGACTGCTTCTCTCAGATATTTTAATCAGTTATTTTTGTTCAATCGTTCGGTTTAATCGTTAAATGTTTGATGCTCACGCTTCAAAAGTGATATAATTTAAAAGGGTTTCACAGTCTACAAATCCCTTTACGGGATGGTGGTTGTATTCTATTTTATCGGTAACTTTCAATTCTATTTGAACGAATTGAAGTACGAATGTTCAAAGCCGTGCTTGTGAATTCTACCTGTCAGTACTTGGGGCCAAATTTCACACAAACTATAAAAGTATAGACAAGCTTCATGCCAAATTTAATTTTCTTAAATACTGCACCACTTCCCAATCAAAGGTTTCGTACAACTATATTTTAATCCTAAATGGATGTGATATATCCTGAACAATATTTTTCACAGGGGGGTCTTCATTATTTAGCTACTCAATGCATGGGTGCTTAATTCCTACGACATTGCGACGACTCAATTGAGTAGACAATTTGTGTAATTGCGCCTGTCGCAAAACTCTAGACTTAAGAATTGTAATCGCCTACAATAAATTAACATTTCGCTATTGCTTAGCTTCCAATATCCTCACTAATGTCTTACGATCGCTGCCTCTCCTGACCCAGAAACTAAAGGATTTCGTGCCCGGATCTGGAGGAAGACATTCCCGGGGTATCGGCCGGATCCTTGCCGCTCCGTGCAGGAATTTAGGAAGAATTGGAACGTCTTTGAGATCAACTGAAAATATTTAAAGTTTCGATAAAGTCTTGTCTATTTGTCCGAGTAAATTCAACAGGATGACTGTAGAACAGTTATCTTGCTGAAGTTTACATAATTTGGTTAAATAGTATAGGAAATAGTTAAGGATACGGATGATCTTCGTTAACGATGAATTTACGTTGTGATGCATTAAAACTAATTATTTACCGGATAATTTCAGCAAGGCTGAATGTTTTTTAACGAAGAAAAATATTTAGAGAGCTTGCATTTGTAATATTTCTTTTAAATTTCAGGATATAATTCCGTTCATTTTTGAATATTCATAGTGTCGTCATCATAGATAAGTAATGTCAATCGAAATGCAACGGCAAAGAGAAATCGAAGATAGATAACCTTGAATAGTTGAATGATCACAAATTGCTCTGAAACAAAGCAAACTCACCTGACACACCGCAAACTGGCTCAAAGTACCTAAAAGAGCCCTGGAATACAGTAAACTGTCCTAAAAATTTTGAAATAATGCCATGAAACACCTCAAATTGTTTTGCAAACCAGCAAAATGCATTGGAACATAGCAAATTGCCATGCAGTAATTACCCTAAAATGTCGCAAATTACCCGAAAACATAATGATCTACTTACTACTAAATAACTTTCAAAACAACCCTAAAAAATCTAATGCTGCCCTGAAACACTGCAAAATCCTTTAAATACTGCCAACTGACCAGAAACATCGGAAATTGCCTTTAATTAGCAAAAACTGTGCCAAATAATGGCAAATTGGCCTGGAGCACCACAAATGACATAGATACCGAGCAAACATAAAAAATAAAAATTGCCTTTTCATTGCCTCAGACTGACTTGTAACGATGCAAACTGGCCTCAGTTAAGCGTCATAAATTGATTTAAAACACCATAACTCCCCTGAAACATTGCAAACAGACCTCAAACATCACAAAATGACCTCAAATATCGTAAACTGCCTTAAAACATCTCAAACTCACCTAACTGAAACACTGCAAATTGACCGCAAACATTTTAAATTGACTTAAAACATCACAAACTCCATTGAAACATCGCAAATTGACCTCAAACATTAAAAATTGATTTAAAATATCTCGAACTCTCCTGAAACATTTTTAAGTGACATTAAACAATGTAAATTTTTTGCACAGTTCACACACTCCCATGAAACATCGCACATTAACCTCAAATATAATAAATTAATTTTAAACATCACACACTCTCCTGAAACATTTTTAAGTGACCTCAAACAATGTAAATTGTTTGCACTGTTCACACACTCTCGTGAAACATCGCACATTAACCTCAAGGATAATAAATTAATTTAAACATCACAAACTGACCTGAGGCACCACCACAAGTCCAGTGATTCCGACCGACGAACAGTAACAACTGATAACGATTAATTGATAACTGCGCATCGAGCCAAATCTGCTGACTCATATCGATTATAAACTGACTATTTTTAAGTGACCTCAAACAGTATAAATTGTTTGCACAGTTCACAAACTCCCATGAAGCATCACACATTGACCTCAAATATAATAAATTAATTTAAAACATCACAAATTGACCTGAGGCACCACCAGAAGTCCCGGGTGATTCCGACCGACGAACAGTAACAACTGATAACGATTAATTGATAACTGTACATATCGTACAGTTAACTGACTCGTATCGATCATAAACTGACCATGGCATGAGGTCGATTGTTTTTGTGAGGAATTACTTGTCACAAAATACAGAATATAATGAATATCTTGATAGTATGATAACTGCAAATAAAACATGGAGCTAACGATTATTTTCATCATTGCAGCTGAAACGCACGTCCAAGCTGACTCCTAGCTGGTTAGGAGTCACGCACAGTCAGCACCAGCGAATTTACGGCACGTACCACCTGCATTAGTTCGTCTATATGTTTGTGCTGTTCAATATTTTCATTTCATTTTATTGTTTTTGTATGCATCATTGATTTTTAGGCCTATTGATTCTTTGTTAAAGAACTATGTATGCCCTGTCAAAATTTTCGTGCCGATTAAGGTCGTTTTAGAGGAACTATATTCGGCTTAGGGGTGAATCAGGAGCAAGTCGGCCACGTAGGGTGTTTTGCTTCTATGTACCTGTCTCTTATACACATCTTTAATTATCGGATATAGTTTAAAAAGCCGTCGGTGAGTGTCTGTTGGGATTACGAACTCATAAATATTTATTGTGCTGTGCCACTTAAGCAAGCCATTGTTTAACGGNCGCACATTAACCTCAAGGATAATAAATTAATTTAAACATCACAAACTGACCTGAGGCACCACCACAAGTCCAGTGATTCCGACCGACGAACAGTAACAACTGATAACGATTAATTGATAACTGCGCATCGAGCCAAATCTGCTGACTCATATCGATTATAAACTGACCATGACATGAGGTCGTTATTTTTGTGAGGAATTACTGGTCACAGAATGCAGAAAATAATTAATATCTTGACAGTATGATAACTGCAAATAAAACATGGAGCTAACGATTATTTTCATCATGCAGCTGAAACGCACGTCCAAGCTGACGCCTGGTTAAGAGTCACGCAAAGTCAACACAGCGAATTTGCGTCCCGTACGACCGGCATTAGTTCGTGTATATGTTTGTGCTGTTCAATATTTTCATTTAATTTTATTGTTTTTGTATGAATCACTGATTTTTAGGCCTATTGATTTTTTGTTAAAGAACTATGTATGCATTCCACGACCAATTTATTTCTCACATTTCTTAATAAATTCATTTGTTTTCAACCGGTTATGTTTGTTTTTACCTATGTGTTAATGCACTGCCTACGGTCATGCTGATGCACAACCTTCGATGTCTATCATACGAGTCCAACTAAGCGGTACCTGGAAGAGGACAGATATTGAAAAAGCTTGAAACTCGTGCTTGCTCCTCCCATATCAATGCCATAATCACTGCGCTATAATGCATATTAAGTGGATTAGCTTGAGTCGTAATCCTGTCGAATGTTACAAGTTTATAAATGATGATAAATTAGTTATACTAGTCATAATTTATGACAGTTTGTCAAGCGAAGAGGCACAAGATGATCAATACCGGTCAATTTGTGCTTATTTTGCCCTACCACGGTTACCATGCTTTTTAGCGATATTTCTCATTTATTGAAAAAATGCACTATTGTGCTCGCCGTGTCCGTCTGTCTGTCTGTCCGTCCGTCCGTGACCTCAAGTTTTCGTCGACGAGAAAATGCGCTCTCTGTCACTCACTGTAGTGAGTGAGTACTGAGTTATATTTTTTGATAAGATGCCGCTGTTACAGAGGCTTTGTTATAGATGCCTCTGTTGCAGTTGCCTATGTATAGATGCTTCTAATATAGATGCTACCGATAAAAATGCCTCTGTTTCGACGCCTCTGCTTCAATGCTTCTGTTAAGCTTTCTCTGTTCCTTTCGCTTGTTATGTGTTATATGCAATGCCCTAAAAAATAATCATTCCTGTTCACATATCTTCTTGAAATTTAATTAAATGAAAATCTACTGTGTGATAAATATTTAATTGGTAGAATGCATCTCACTGGTATACCTACATCCTCGTAAGAACCAAGTTGCAATGATAATGAATTTTATTTTCATCAAAATTTTGGATTAAAATTATTTGATGCTCTCAAATTCAGTTTTCTGCCCGTTGTCAGTGAAAGTACTGTCACGAAATTTTGAACGCCCTTCTTGCATGCTGAGTAAATAGAAAGAATCTTGTAAATCATCTCGGAGACCTCCCAATCCTAATTCATTGATTTGTATAAAATTCTTCGTTTTCGGCCTCTATTTTGAATCGTGGATACTTTTCTTTCAGAAATGTCTGACCAAAGTTACATCTGTGGGTTTTATTTAGCTTTAATGAACCGCCAGTGTGTTTTCAGGGCATTCTTTTGAATTTTTTCGTGACACGTTTCGACTCTAGCGCAATGTAAACGTTCATGTATTCAAATTTATCATCGTTTCAACATCAGCGTCATACGGATCATCGTTATCACTACCAGTAGCAAATCTTATCGCGTCGTACCACCATCAATACCACAGGCATTATGTGGTCACGCCACTATCTCAGACCTTCTGTTCGAAAATGTCGAGCTAAAGTGCACGGAACAGCACTTATATATTCCCCTTCGGGTGATAGTGCGTCGTGGAGGCCGTCGGAAATACGTCGTTATGTGGCGATTAGATTCACTGCTGCCTCCCTTTCCTCAGCAGCACCTCGTTAAGTGGCTATATTGCTCAGTTGTGCACCTCTCATATCTCGTTCTTTAATGGCATTATTGGCCGAGTCTAGTACTTAATGTTCCAGAGCTCACTTAATTCGTATATATTATTCACGTTATTGAGACTTTCTAGTCCTCCATTAGTTGGTCCTTATTTTAATGGGTCAAAAACTTAAGCACGGCTTAAAGCGATGTACTATAAAATATTGAATGTTTAATTTAATCCGTCATCTTGTATAAGCTGATGCAGACAAAACTGTCTTTATTCATCAATTCCTTCGATAGTAACGGTGAACTTCCCTCAATTAAGAAGCCGACAGACTTGCGTTGACAGTTCATTACATGGGTGACGTCAACCGCACAAACTTTGTATTTCAAGCCCCAAAATTCAATAGACCGAGACAAGTTTGGTGGACTGCATGTATTCGCTCCATTGAGTTAAAATGATTTCAACGTAAAATGAATTTCTCGCATGCTCATATAAGAACTGTGACAAATAAATTGGGTTGAGGCCAAAATTTTATTCTGTTGAAATTGTGTTCATTCTGAGACTCAAAAAAGTTGAATATTTTCCGTTTCGTCGAAATAAAATGAAATATTCTGTCTAAATATTCCAGCATTTTTTCATTTTCACTAGACGAAGTGTAATGTGGCTGTTCAAATTTGAGATGTTCTTTCCGTTTGGGCAAATGAAACGATGAGAAAAAGAATCAACTATTCTAACATTAGGTGCGTGCGTGGGACGAAAGACCAGATGTAGTAAGTATAGGATTGGGCTTGAATGCTCATAATAGGAATAATCGAGTCTCTGATTATTTCTAAATGGGAATATCTGACTACCTTTAGCTAATAGGGTAGTGTCTAGTGTCAAATAGATATAAAAATGTAAGTAGAAAAGTAAAGTACATCAATAGAACATCAAATTCGACGAGACCATTAATTTTATAATGCAAAATGTGAGAAATTTCGAAGGTTGGAAAAGATGAAAATATGGATTATATAATATACTTGTGGATAGCGAAAACTCTCGAACACAGACCAAGCCTTTCAATAATTCATGAAAATTTTGCTGTCTCGGGATCAGAAGTTTTGTTACCTCGGGTTTGGTGGAAGTTTTCTGACCTGAACACTGAAAACTTATCAGGGCGAGGTGATGGAGCGCACGGCCTATATTATGGGAGGTGTTCAATCATTGGCTGGTCGGGTACTTGCATCGTGGCCCTATACTAAAATAATCATATGTATTCCTTTTTTTTCGCTAATACGTAAAGTAACTGCTTATGAAGTGGTTAAAGTTTCTGCTACACTGTTTCTGCATAAGTAAGTATATAATCTCTGAGCCGGTTTGAATAGCAAACGTATCAATTTTATTTGAACTACTCGAATTAGTCTTCGCTATACTACAAGCATTAGATTTGTGCGAGGAATCTGAGTTCCGTCAGTTATAATCAGTCACTTTCCTGAGCCTAATCTTTTAAGTTTTATATAACGGTAACTTTCAATTTGCTTATTCTTGTTTTTGAACAAAACAAAATGATTTTATTATGTTATTTACAGTACAGCTAGTGGAAGTAAAAAATCTCTGTTGTTTTAACGTCTGACGTTAATTTGAATAAAGAAATTATATTGACTTTATCCTCGAGTATTATTTCTTACTAGGACACAAATGGAATTTTCCAAATGATTTTTTATCATAAGAACGAGTCGAAGCGTGTCGAAATTTGCGGTGCCATCCAGGCGACGAAAGGCATGCAAAAATTTCGCATCGAAGATTGTTGAGGGCGAGAATCGTAGGCACCAAAGATTTTTATCTTGCTGTATCTGCGCGAAAGAAGGAAAATATTATTTTCATGCGAAATAGAGTCCTGCAGTGAGATTTTTTAAGGAGAATGTAAAGATAGATGGGAGAGTACTGAAGGAGGGTTGGTCCATAGATGAAAGAGAAGTGGGAATAGGAAATGAGCGTTGAAGAGAGATGGATAGTGATTGAAGTGAGCTTTAAGAAGGGGAAAGAAGAGATACGAAACTTGTACGGAACAAAATAATCTCAGAGTATATTATTTGGTGCCTTGGAGAGTTATGCGCGACACGTGCCTTATGGATACGTAATGAAAACAAGAGGGATTGCATGTTAGCCGGCAAGTCAACAATGAAAATTTCTATTACTTTTGCAACAAATATTTCTAGCTCGACAAATGAACTTTCAGAAGCAAAAAGGAAAGTTTGAAATTTTTCCAAACAAAACGTTGATGAGATTCGTGACGCCCGAAAAAAAAACAAATGGAACATCATATTTCTGTCGGTATATCTGAAAAAGGTAGTGCGTCTAATGGAGTAAAGAAATTAATGAACGAGCAGCAACGAATTCCTAGCTAACAAAATAAACTCAGATTATTCGAGTTCAAAATCGCATATACAGTATTTTGCAATTTTTTCCCTTTTTGTAAAATTACTGCATGCTGGCAAAACCTGTAATATGCAAGCAGTTATATCAATGTCTTACTTTAATATTCAGTCAACCGAGAATTCAAAAGCAAAAAATGTCTTTCATTAAGCTTTTTCGTGCGAATTTTACATCTGTTAATTATACTTTTATAATCCTCAATTCTACTGGCACTCCTGATTATAGTTATATTCTTCAAGATAATCATGAAGTTTATTGAACTGATAATAGAGCTGTTTTCAGAAGCGATTTCAATGAAAATGTAATACATATGCACTTTAAATGCTTTTTGACCCATTAATTTCCTCTGTTTTGACTTCTTCAACCAATTTCTCTAATTTTCCAATTCCCAGATTCAAAACAATAGAAAGCAGGAGAGAAAGAGAACGTTTTGTGAATCCATCGAACCGTTACAGTTTTTGCGATTAAAAATGTAAAATTTGTTAGAAGCTCTTTGACCGATTTCTTCCTTCAAAAGCTTTGCGGTATCTCACGCAGAATGTTGATGTGCACATAAGCTGCCGAGTCACAGGCAGCTACGTGCCAGACTCTGTATCGGCTTCCGATACCCAACCGCTTTTCTCGATAGCAGCAACTGAGATCCACGGATTCTTTCACTTCACAAGTACGTCACACTGGCGCAAAATTCTGACGGATTTCCCGGCCGGTATAAGGCAGCGTATCCGGTCCGGAGAAGAACGTCGATTTCGAAGAGGAATTCTCAGCTTGGGAGCCTGGCCTTCTCAGGTCTTGGATCCGGAGTACGGGCTTTGGTAAGAATCTTCTTTGAAGAAACACTGTTTTGTGATTAAAGTCGTTGATCTATTAATCAGGATAGCTTGGAAACAATTATGACTTATGCACTAGTAAGTTTTGCCTTTCAATTATTCGGGTGCGGGTATTTCGAACAAAAAATAGGAGTCCATGAACTTTCAGTGACATGTGCTAAAATCGTGCTTGCGCAAAGTTTTAGTAAGATCATTTTGCATAATCATTACGTTGTCTTGACATGTTTTTTTCGCTGTTTCTATTTTTTAGCGCATTTTCTGATTTATGAAAAAATACACTACTGTGCTCGCCATGTCCGTCTGTCCGTCCGTCCTTCTGCCCGTCTGTCTGTCCGTCCGTGACTTCATGTTTTAGTCGACGAGAAAATGCGCTCTCTGTCACTCACTGCAGTGAGTACTGAGTTACATTTTTTGTATCTTTGGTGAGACAAAAACATGGCAATCTTTGGTGAGAGACAATCTTTGGTTTTGAAATTCTCTCTCACCAAAGATTGCCATGATTGTCTCTCACCAAATATTGCCATGATTGTCTCTCACCAAAGATTGTCATGATTGTGTCTCACCAAAGATTGTCATGATTGCCTCTCACCAAAGATTGCCATGTTTTTGTCTCACCAAAGATACAAAAAATGTAACTCAGTACTCACTGCAGTGAGTGACAGAGAGCGCATTTTCTCGCCGACGAAAACATGAAGTCACGGACGGACAGACAGACGTAAAGACAGACGGACAGACGGACGGACGGGCAGACGGACATGGCAAGCACAATAGTGCATTTTTTTCATAAATGGGAAAATGCGCTGAAAATCAAACATCGAAAAGAAAACATGTCAAGACAACGTAATGAGTATGCACAATGATCTTACTAAAACAATTTTAGCACATGTCACTGAAAGTTCTATCAAACGCTTATGGCTACATCGATCTGCCTGATTTTTGGTGGAGAGATGCAGAAAAACATAGGAAACAAATCCTGACCTTCCAAAATTTTTTAACTCTACTACTTTTCGAGTTACAGCCATTCAAAGTTGGGTATCGTTTTTTTGGGACACCCTGTATTACAGATGAACACGGCTATTACATGAAACCAGCCGACATCCAGTAGGATTTAAATACTAGATTTTGTTTTAATGCACTCGAAATCAGATCTTGAAGGCAGGAAGTAGATAAGATCGAGCAGGATAAAAGTTTTCCGTGCGTTTATAAATTAGACAGCGTAATCAAAATTCATCTTATCTCTCAGAGATCACTTGCAATTTGTCTTAATTAAATGCCTAACGAAATACATTGAAATACTGCGCATTAATTCTGAGCATTGAAGGCAATATAATCTTAAACTTCCGCCAAATGAGCTACCAACTTGTTTTCGTCTTCTTTCACTGTAGCTTCTATGTCCAATAATAATATTATTCCACAAGAGATTGTTGATAAATATCCTTCATGTGTTGTTCTTTACATACAATTTTATTCGCATCAATTCGCACAGCACTTCCGCTTCTGTGGATCCCATCAACATCCGAAGACGAATGCAACTCCGTCATGCATGTGCCAGTTTTGGAGCGTCTGTAGAGCTGCAGACAAACAATAGATTGTCTTGGCTTAGAGCTAATCATGCGCTGAACCGGCGCGGCACGGCCACTCTGCATGTAGGTGAATGAACTCGTACACGGGTTACTCGCTGGTATTCGATTTCAATGAAAACTAATTAAAGTGTCAAAAAATCAAATATTTGCGATAAATTGGGGGGTAGGATTTTAAATAAAGCGCGAAGAACTAGCAATTTAACGATTTTTGATTACGATAAGTGGTTTCAAGACATCTACATACAGATAGAATTTTCGATTGTGAAGGTAACTTTTGACAGACAAAGATTTAAAGCGAATTAATGTATCATCTACTTGAATTGGTACTATTCGAGAAGTGTTTGATGAATAAGTTATAGATCATGTATGACGAGTAGGATTAATGTTTTATTCACGAGAAAGCACAAAATATATACCGAGACAAGTTTATATGCATCGAAATACACCGAGACATGTTCATATGCATCGAAAGTTGCCTACACTCGATGGAAGAGTTTCCTCCGTTCAAGCGTAACTCTGCTTGAAAGCTCCTTCTTCGACGAGTTTTTCTAACAAATTTGCTGAAAGCCTTGAGATTTCTCTGTAATTTAATTTCATGCTTCAGTTTGATCTTAACGAGACTCCAAATTGAGCTTTGTAACACCTACTATAGGAATCAGGCGTCAATTTAGAATCGAACATTTCTATCAGACTTGCCCAAAAGAATAATAAGAGAACAGAAATGTTTAAAAGTTACTTCGGCATTCGACTGAGTGAATTACACACTACTGTAATATTACTGTAAAAATAATATTAGATATACTAGAAATAAGAATTTTTGTTTTTATTAATAATATTAGCAATAATAAAATTGTTGTAGATGCTAGCAGGCTATTGGTGGCAGGTTCATTTCCTGTCATTAGTTTTAACTCAATAGTTATTGAAACTTTCACTTGAGGCGGCTCGGTTGATTGCAATCTATCATTTATCGTGAGGAAATAATCATCGTAATTAATAATTTCAAGTAATATGCGCTCCGAGAGCAGGAATGACAATGAAAATGTTGGCAATTGATTTCATATCTTCAGTGAAAGTTACAAGAAAGCTTTGCATCTTTGAGTGCCATTAAATCTGAAGTTGCAGAAGTGAAGTCATTATGCATTGATTTGCTTGCAATAAAATAATGGAATTACTAATAGAATTTGCATGCAATATCGAGATGTTCATTTTCTAGCTGGGCGTCGGATGCGCAGTTCCCTATACGCATTAGATCATGACATTATTGTACTGTTTGTTCTTCGCAGCTGCTCGCGATATTCTTATGCTGTTCTACGCAGCCCTTCAATGCATTTTTGTGCTGTAATACGTTGCTTGTCACGTTATTTTTATACTGTTTTACGCATCATACCACGATATTCCAGTGCTATGCAACGCAGCTGATGATTCTCTCCCTCACAGAACTCCAAACCCAAGCTCCATATTCAGGACTTTGACGGGCAGGTTCCAGCCTTTTTCAGATTTTTTTCCAGGTGTGCGACGAAGAAAGAACTCAGATATTAATAACGCCAGTGAGAATATGGCGTTATTTTCGGTGAACGTTGTGGCACGACATGCTCGTCCGTCATGCGGCGGTGACAGTTTCAGGCCAAGTCTCAGGCACGCTCGACAGGTGCCTGCTAATTGAATTACGAGCTACGACTCAGCCACTCGCCCATTTTTCTGGATACGGGAATAAGTGATAAGCTCACTAAGGCGCATCTCTTTGAATATTTGCTGGGTCAGCTGCTCGCTGGTCATACGTTGAGTGCAAATTTTGATCATGCAAGAACGAGACATCCACTTGGGTAGACGCGCGCTGTAAAGAAAATGACGGACTGAAGTGCAGCGCCTGCGGATATCGTGATTGCGGACGGTATACAGCGGACACTGCACCGACTCTGCCGCAAAAATATAGCACGTCAAACTTTTTCTAACCAAGAATTTCGGACGCTTGCGCAAGTTATATATTTTATCTGGCTTGTCTTTTTGCTACGGAGGCAAAATTTCGAGGAGCCGAAATCGCACAAAACCGACATATTCCTGCTAAAAGAATGGCTTATGTAAAGATTCAAATCTGCATTTTTGGTTACAACGCGCGGTTGTAGCTTCACTGCAACCGAAAGATCTTGAATAGATGATGAGTAAGGAAATCATTTCTTCCAACTAGAAGCGTACTGGTTAGTCGCCGATTAGATTTTTATCTCTGTCAGTGAAATCAGCCAGGTTTTCTTGAAAGATGCGGAAATTGTTAAATCTGAAATTCATGACGGGAAAATATACTGTCGATCGTTGAAGATGAAACTAAGAGTATGTCAGTGAGTTAGGAAAATTCAGATGCACAATTGAATTTTTATTGAATTCATCAAAGAAGAATAATCCAATGGGCATGATGCCGTGCTTTCGTGCAGACACGAGTAAATTTCAAATCACTAGATTGAATATCCATTTCGAAGTACGATTCTCTTGTTGTTATAACCTAAGATTGTTACAATAATTTCTTACAATATGAAATTATTTATTTTAATTCAGCACAATCAACTAAATTTAGCACAATCAATTTTTCATTTATCCAGTGCGCTTCAGGCAGCGCATTTTCATCCACTTAATTTGACCTGCAACGCTCATTAAAACTGTTGCTTTTCCATCACCAACATTCAGCGCAGAACTTGCAAGAGCCTCCCCAAATTCGAGTGCATTTCCCTCACATAAACTTCCCCCACAACAGCTTCATTACAAACTACTAAATTATGCAAGCCTTTTGTTCATCAAGCGCATAAAAAATTATCCTCAGCTGGAAAAGAAAAACCTTCTTGTGTGAGCGTTGTGGAATCCAGATTTTTCTGCTCAGATTTACTGAGAGTTTCACACAGGGCTGTAATGTATATAGTATTTTACTTTTAGTTGCGGTACCCACTGTGCACATTCACATTTATCCGCTTGAGTTTCATTCCTTATCAAGAATCCATCAAGTTCACAGTCATAATTATAGCCTTATTATACTTGTCACGGGCCCTTATCCCAGACATCCGTAGGTGATAGTAAAGACAGCATGACTCTGTCTACTTCAGTTATTGCATCAGATGGTTATGCATCAGATGATAGAAAATACATCATTTAGAAATAATTAAATCTACAGGTTGGTAGCCACGATTGAGCAAGTAAATAAGGCTTAATGAGCTAATTGTGAATTCCATCAAATTCTACCCTGACTAAATGTTGTTGCATTTTATTGAAAATATTAGCTAATTCAGTATGGCACGACACTAAATTAACTTGTTTCAGGTAATTATATCGGTCAAGGAGACTGACATTGACAAGTGATTAATTGAATTTATAACAAATAAGATCACATATAAAAGCTCGACTACTGGAGATTCAATATTAAAAAATGGCATCAAGGTTATGAATAGTATTATTTATTCGGCAATATTGGCAGATAGTATAATAATCAGTAACACATCATGAAACATGACATCAAAAATATTGCAAGATCCTTCGGAAAATGGCACTAAAAACGTAGTGAATTTTTTTTTAATGTCTGCCAGAAAATTGTCTGCACAAATTCCATACTAGATAAAATATAAATTCAGGAAATGTTTAATTACACTAACAGAGCATCTTGGTTCACAATGGGCTCACATCACCAATTAATCATGATTGCCAATTGGACTTTAATATCCATGTTGGTATTTTAGACCTATAACTAAAAAAATAATGCCTATTAGTATTAGTTCTCGGACAATTTAAAAGATTTTTCTTTCAGAATTAGGTGACATATGGAGGTGCTAAGCCTTATTTTAGAGATAGAACACTAGAGCTACTGGCCACTAGCATATCCTACCAATTTTGCTACCTTGATCACAAACAATGCCACCGTTATAGGTAATAATGAGCAAACGCTTAAACAACCTGTCAAACGATAAGTAATCATTTACTGTCACTTAATAATCTTAGCATTTCTATGTGTCTCGTCGGTTAACTGTTGTCCTCGAGTCAGAAGACGCCGTGTTAATGCCGCCAAAAAAATTAATCTAACTGCTGAAAGAGGATTCGTCGTGCGTGGGGATGCAAACGAAGATAGAAATTCTAATGCTAGGTTTTATCCCAGCACAATACTAAAAATGTCGAATATGTTCATTCATAAGCCATAAATTCGTTTCATTTTTCACTCTGATCTTCAATCGCTCTACCTGAGAAATCAATTTACTGGGAACGATTAAGTTTTTATCGGTGGTTTTAATGTCTCTTGGATTTATAGATAAGGAAAGATGTGTCACAATTCTACTGAGAGCATAAATAATACAAATTTACTTCAGATTTTCGGACTTCACCTAACCTAACGTTCTCCTAACTCTCGCGCTCGTTCACTTCTGTTCTTTCGTTGCCCCGAGTTGACATTGGCCATTACTCGTCGCTTGTCACAGCAATGTTCTACGCCAGAAAAATTTTTCTTTTAGTGAAACCCTTTTTAACGAAACCCATTATACACTCTTTAATTTATGCCAAGATTGCAAAGTTTCGGTCATAAATGACGAGCGAGCTTTACTGGCTCGATTGTATCGCAGATGGAGGCGTGCTGGTCAAAAGAAGCATTCATGTGCATGCTTTATTTTGTACTTCAGCTTCATTCCACTGAGTAAGAAAATGTAAACCGAAATGCCCCTTGTTTAAAGAATATGAGTTGGTCAAACCTAAAGAACCGATTCTTGCATTACATCGTTGTATCTTGGCACCAACCATGGTTGAAAATTTCAGTTCACACATATTCTCAAATTGCCCTGAATAACTGGTCTCATAATTGTTATGTATGCGATGTTCCTGGGCATCTTTATTTGATCTATGTGATGATAATAATTAATTTTACAATAGGGGTTATATTCGTTCAAAAGAAAACTTGAGAAACTAACATGACTGAAATCAACTTTGCAGAAAAAAGTTCCTCAGTTGACTGCGTGTACAAAGTATGGTGCTTCAAATGCTATATATAAGGATCCTCGCAAAACTCGTATCGTTTGTCTCATTGCACATCTTGATTAATTTTCTATCGTTCTTAGTAGCTGTTTGTTCCAACCTAGACGACAATGGCTAGCCCGGGACGGTGAGCATGTAACCAGAACTGGTGATGGTGCCATCCCAGTAGCCGTTTCATCTGGCTTGTGTTGAATAGCACCAGTTGAGGTGAAGTGTACTTGCACGTACAGTGTTGTGTTGAATAGCACCAGTTGAGGTGATCTGTACCTTCACGTACAGGGTTGTGTTGAATAGCATCAGTCGAAGAAAGGTGTGCTGAGGAGCATCAAGTCAAAAGCATAGAATAAAAAGCAAACATATCAAATTTTGGGAGCCGAATTACTCCGTGATCTCAAAATGCGCGCTGTATGCTGATGCCTGATGAAATAATTAATTTGATTAAAAAGAATAAAATGGATGATAAAGAATTTCGTGTAAATTTGCTCGTGGAAATTTTTGCTCGTAATAAAAATCTCTTAGCACAGAACTCTGCAATTAAATTTTTTTGTAGGTATTCGAAATTTCCTGATAGGTTCGTCTGTAAGGAATTCATACAAGCATAACGGCTAACAATTTTATTGAAACTCCAGAAGGTAAACTTCGGCTCCAGCAAAGTAGAATAACGGAACTGCAGCGGATGCAGCTTAGGGAACTGAAAGTAGAAAAAGAGACTTTGCTAAATAAATGCCGGAACTTGAGAAAGAGTTTATCAATTATGTTCAGTAATTCCAATTTAGCGGTACAAGACTTGACAGTGAACACAATTCCCAATCTAACCTCAAATGAAATAACGCGTACAGCAGAAATAATGTCGCGCTGGCTGCACTGGAGGCACGAAACACACGGCAAAAGAGATGCGACGTACGAGGTGCAACGGAGGTTATACTGTAAAATTAACAGTTACAAACCAAGATTAGATTGATGGAATAATTGCTATTGTATCATATGCTATTAATCATTACGAGGATAATGATATATTGATCAAATTCTGCAAAGTTAAGAATAAATATTTCGCGACTAACCTTCTAATTTAGTACCGCTGGGGTAAATTTAGAAGTGGCTTGAAAGCCGTTTAGAGGTACATAGGTGTTTGCAAGTGCAATTGAGTGCACTGATTAGTATATTAATAAATGGCTTGGTAGACCCAACGTGACTAAATTAATAGGGTTAAAGCGCCACAGGGCGTAAAGTTAATCGAATAAAAAGTTTTCTTCTGTAATTTTATATGCTGTCGGTAATAATGAGACTAAAATTTGCGCCATTTTATATTCGTTTCACAATCCACGCGTTGAACTTTATTTATAAACAAAAATATCAATACATAAATTTAAATTTATTTTCTCGTGTCTCTTCAATAATAATAATTAATTTTTGTTGCCATTTAGGTCATTGCGTACACAGACCGAGCAGCAGTCAGTCTTACAAATGAAATTGCATATGGACGTGTATTATTTTAAATTTAAGCCATTCTTCTTTCTCTGTCACTCCGTCAATTAGTTCATGCATTTTTTCATTTCTGTTAAAGTGTCTATAACGTCGCATTTTAAAGCACACCTAAATATTTCCGTTTAAAAACAATAAAATAATTTTTATTATTTTCCGGAAGTTGAGTCCCAGTTGTGGTCACATGTGGCCCGAGCGGTGCCCACCTGAGCCAGCAACAGAGGTACCCGAGGGCAGCGTCTCCTGCAATCATTTCTACAGTTTCGAGTTTCCAGTTTGCAAAATTGTCCAGAACGAACCAGACAGGCACTTTCCGTCGTCCTTGCCGCATGTGAGCAACGTCTATACGTGCTTTTTGCTAGCATTGAAACTCTGCGTTGAAATACGCCAGGGATGACGCAGCTACACGAAATATAATTTCTTCAAATAAAAACAATAATAACAAGGATAAGTGCAGTAAAAATAATTGCTACAGTACGCATGATTTCCTGTGCAAATTCACTGCTATTCATTTTTTTTACGCCGCCTATGAAAATATGACTCTATGACAGTAAACACACAATTACCGCCGGGTGACATTCGTATCACGAATATAAGATGAATTATTATACACGTAATATCCTTCTCTCCTTCTTTTCTCAGTTTTTACTTCATTGAATTCACGAATATAATCATAGCCTCAAATATTTGTAGTTTGCATGAAGACATGTGCAGTCAATGGTATGCATGGCACTCCATGACTTCTGATTAAGCTTGGAGAATGCAGTTTCCCCATTGACATCGAGCTATATTGCACAAGTCGTACTGTTCTTTTATTTATTGATACTTTCCATCTCATTTTCCACATTCATCGTTAATTTTATTTTAATCTGTGACTTCCTTCCCTGATTACATAATTGATTAAGAAGCTATTGGCAGCGCACCTACTTTACCCTGAGCGTTCAAGGTTCTTTTTACTTTTAGTTAAGATTAGTTAAGTTCAGAAGTTTATTTTGGTTAAGAAGTTTTTAAAAAGGTTCTCATTCAGTAACGATGCAGGAGCTTGTAAAAGGCTGGCTGGAATACGAAACATTCATAAGATCAATATCAGTTTATTAGCAGAGATGACGCTGACATCTCAGACAATTGCAACGATACAGTGAAACTTAATTTGTATTCTCTATCAGGACGTCAATACAAATTAGCGTTTGGAATAATATAGGTCGTTAAGCGACACAAGTTATAGGAAAACCAGCCTATTAACATGATACTTAAAATGACTGAAAACAGTATTGGTCATCAGAAACTCTATCAGTTGACGAACGTCATCAATCTCTGGTCAGTAATCTTATTCGTCATTACTTGCAATATATTGAACTGCGCAATGCGGTGTGATGACTCACAGACCAAAAGACTTACGTCTCTCAACGATTTTCACCCCGAAATGAAAAAGCTAGAAAGAGGAATTTGAGGTAGAGCTTGCACTGTGAAAGAGCACTCTGCGTAAATCAGAAGAAATTGAGGTAGAGGCTGCACGGTGATAAAGCACTACATGCAAGGCAGGATATTGCGACGTATTGCTCGGTGGTAGAGCACTATATATAGGTGCAAGGATAGCGAAATCGAGTTAGAGTTAGGGAGGGCCGAGCCATGACCATCACAAAGTCTGCTCCGGTCACTACTTGACCAATTAAAATACTCGATTCTTACGTACGCTCATTAAACAGGGCTCGTGAACAAGAGGTTTTTTCATGTCAGCGACCTCTTTATGTCATGCACGTCATGTGCCTTATGCCATGGGAAATTTTTCTGTTGATTGAGCTATGAGTTTTATTATTCACGTCAATAGTTAGCAAAGTTAAACGATTAATTAATCGCAGAATTATTTTCTTAATTTTTCAGGTCACAATCATTGTGCTCGCTTCATATAACCAATCGCAGGAAGTGTACATATCGATTTCATATGAATAAAAATAGCCTTTTTCGACTCCATCTTTCGCAAAATCGTTAAAGATAGTCTCATCATTCGGATTATCATACTCTGTTGATCTCTCCTGCAGTGAAGATTAGCCCTACTTAGTATCAAGTTTGTCAAAGGTCTTTGCTTCTTGGCTTTGTACTGATAACTCCATACATTATCAGTTATTGGGAGCCATTAATATTCTGATGGTAAAAATCGCTTCATTCTCTCCGTATAAAACTTTACAATGTTTACTGTATTTGTTTTGTTGGACCTTAATTCATGCTCAACTTTTTTAAATGGCTCTAGAAATACAATGTAACTGCTAGAAACAGCCATCAAGATAGTGGGTGGTGGTATTGCTTTGCAAATTGCCTTGAACATTTCGGATCAGTTTGTCCGGAGAAAATTATTTTGTTGATTGAGTTATGGGTTTTATTATTCACGTCAGTAGTAAGCAAAGGTTAGCGATTAATGGCATAATTATTTTCCCAATTTTTCAGGTCACAATCGTTGTACTTGCTACATAACCAGTCTCAGGAAGTCTACATTTCGATTTCATGAGAATAATAATAACTTTCTTCGACTTCATCTTTCGCAAAGTCGTTAGAGTTGGTCTCATCATCCGGATTATCATACTCTGTTGATCTCTCCTGCAGTGAAGATTAGCCTTAGTAGCATCAAGTTTAAATTTGTCTTGGCTTAGTCCTGATAACTCCATACATTATCAGTTATTGGGAGCCATTAATTTTCTAAGAGTAAAATCGCTCCATTCTCTCCGTATAAAATTTTACAATGTTTGCTGTACGTGTTTTGTTGGACCTTAATTCATGCTCAACTTTTTCAAGTGGCTCGAGAAATACAAAGTAACTGCTAGAAACAGCCATCAAGATAGTGGGTGGTGGTATTGCTTTGCAAATTGCCTTGAACATTTCGGATCAGTTCTGATCCTACGAAGTCCAAGTTTGGTGCTCCTAAACTCGTTGTCGTTCATCCCTCACAGCGCCTCCTGAGCATCAAGATTGCTCTTCTCACAAAGAGGAACTCCGAAATGCACGTCAAGCTTCGCTGCACTTGGCTCTGTGATGTAGGGACTGATGACAGGTTGAAGTCTGATGAAATCTACGGACTAGAAGCCGACTAATCACGTAAGTGTTTAGGGAAGGCTTTTTGATCAAATTGGTAGGTTTTTAAAATATTGTCAGTCCAGATCAAGTTTGAAATTCAAGCTATAATAAATAAAGCGAAACAGTACTGAGCTGCACTTGATTATTTAAAGCCACGCATTAAAGATTGTTGCTGTTTTTCAGTGCTGGAAAGTTTAATCTAAAAGAAAGAAAAGTGTATTGTAAGTTCACTCAACCGCCTTCAACTTTGTAATCTTCAGGGATGAATCTGGCAGAGCATCAAAATGTGTTTAGTTAATAGGCGACGTGTTTTGAAAGAGTACCATGTTTGAAAAGTATTGTTTTTACGTTCTGGCACTTTCGAGACGTCTCTGTCATAAGCGTCTCTCTTGCGGGTCTTTCGGATCAATTCGAAACAGAGGGGCGAAGTATTTCATGTGAACATACAAATTTTTTGAAAGACTTCTTTCGAAAAGACGAAAATTTAGATCAGCCCCTGCATTTCCGGCTTGCATTTCTTCTGTGATGTGTGGCGCCAGCAGCACGCAGCGCGGTAGAAGCGTGTTGCCATTGGGGTGGAGTGTGGTGCTAGAAGCAAGCAGCGCGGTAGAAGCGTGTTGCCATTAGAAGTCACTGGAGCGCATGCAAGACGCAGCAGAGCGCGCCGCCAGACGATGGGTCTACATTGCTTGGAATGGCCCGTTGCTTATCTGCGTCTGATGTTCACATACCAGTAAACTCTGATCGCTGCCTACTTCCGAGGAGCGACAGTCACAGCATTTCTTGATTAGCTGTAGTCTTCAGGGAACAAAAATGTGGGAAGACCGGAGAGGAACCCGACGAAAGACCCTGGCATATAAATAACTTTCCTTGTTATACGAAGATATAACGTCAGGTCCAAGAGCAGGTCGCGAAAGAGAAGTCTGGCGTTGTGAGTGGGGGTTGCATTAGATAAATTGGGAGCGCCTCTTCAAAGCTATCCAAGAAGTGCGTTGCTTTCCCTTGCAACGCCACCTGAATATCTTATGAATTCTTAGACGCCTCTAGGCCTAAAATCTTGCCGCGAGGTTTTGTGCCTTTGTTATTGCTGTGCATTGGAGAATTGAATCGTAAACTTTATCGCAGCTTCTTGCCACGGAGAAATATGGATCGCGGTAACATTGAAAAATTTATCTGCAAATAGGATAACTTTAATTTTAAAATACAACACAGAGAGCTCACAAGAATATTTGAGCGAGCCATCAAAAGTTGTCTCTGATCTTAGGAAGAATTAAATTTTTAAAAACCTATGAGTTTCTTGCATGTAAAAAATATATTATTGCTTCAAGATAAATTCTAGAAAATATTGAGCAGGCTATAAGGAATACGTACATTATTCGGGAAGATAGTGCATTTCACCTGTCTTAATATTCTATGTACAGACATAACTTCGAAAGAATTACATGTACCGGCAGGCGGGATAACATTTATACTCAAGTGTAACATTGGCCCAATGTTAGAAAAACGTTGGTCGTGCTGTAATGTTAGCACGTGCTGAGTGGTGATATCCAGTGGCGCTCATAATACAGTGGTACACGAAACACGTCTATAACTAATCACATGATCACTATACAGCACAATAAAACTGCTTCTTCCCTCTAACAGTGCAATTAAGGGCCAATATTTGCGGTACACTTAATTAAGGGCCCCAGCTGAATATTCCACTCCTTGATGTCCCAAATAAATCAGATCATTCTTCAATTAGAGTCCCTAAAATGAACCATAAGTTAATATTTAATGGTAATTTAGACAACATTTTTTGTAGATCTTCCTTCCGTCCAACAATGTGCTCTTTTTTCCGACCAACAATGTGCAAGGTATCAGTGTGAGTAATTATACTTGGGCATCAGAAGCATGTATGGTAATTTCATAAATATCACTTTAGAGATCTTTCTTCCCACCAGCAATGAACTTTTTTCCGACCAACAATGTGCAATGTTTCAATGTGAGGAACTATGCTTTGGACATCAGAAGCATATGTATGATCACAATTCTGTTGCTCAGCGAACCAAATCTATAGGAAAAGAATACTATTATTCAATTATTGCTTCAAATCTCAATATTTCTCAAATACATCACCAGTGTTTGCTCGGCGATTATCCGGTCATTTCAACGGTGGTTGGAGTGGCCAGTAGCGAAGAAGAACAAGCATTAAATGAAGCTTCGTTGAGTGCGCCCGACCGCCCTCGATGTTTGCGTTGTGCTCGGGCCAGCGCCTCGCGTCTCAGTAATTCCCTCTTGCTCCCCAGCCACGAAACTTGGCCAATTAACAAGCAGCCCTGGAGTGGACTTTGAAGAAGGCTTTCGCGGTAGACTTGACGTCCATAATTGGCGAGAGATGCAAACAAGAATTGTCTTTAAAACTGAAGGTTATTGATGCAAGCTGCCGTTATTTTCTGGAGGCGGAAATTGAGAGTCAGTCATAGAAGACGGCGCGTAACATCTCGTATTAAATATTTTGATTTTTGGAGAGACATGTTATTTTGTTATTTAATGTTTCATGGAAGACCCTGAAAAGACTCTTGGCATGATTCTTAAGTAAATAAATGTGCTGGTACATTGCAGAGTGTTGAAGACGAAATATTTTTATGCGTTGCGAATTCTAATCAAGTATATATGCGTAAATGCCTATGTAGCATCAGCTTTGCTTCTTTTACAAGCACAGGAGCAACAGGACGTTTAAGACCACTTTCCAGTCATTGCATTCGGGTCACGGACTCGAATAAGTTAGTAATTTAATGCAGCAATAGAAGTGACAGGGCGGCAATTCTGGCAACATTACTGGCGCATGACATCCTTTTATTACCACCGCCAAGCTGCAGCTGCCTGCCGGAGACCCTGAACGCTGCGTATGCTACTATGGCGTCAGGCAACATTCACAATATTAATTCTGAGACATAGTATATCATAAATTCTGCGAGAAAAATAATTTCGAGTTCAACCTTTCATGTTCATTAAAATTTGGGGCAATGTACACCTGCTGCCAGCTATTCAAAGCGGTCGAAAATTGGTTGAGTTCTTTTTAATTTGCTAAATTTTCAGCAGTACAAGGACGTGACTGCATGCAATGTGATGCTCCTCTTCGATTTTCTGCCAATCAAAAACACAATTGTATCTTTCTGGTATCACTGGCGTGCAACGCTTTCCCTTGTTAAGTTTCTTCCCATGTTTAACACTCAACGTTGCCGAGTAGTCGTGTGGCGAGCGTGGAGTTGCCCGAGTGAAGGCCTGTGCTTGCATGAAGACCAGGATATCAGAATTGACGCTCGGGAAGGAATATTTCTAAACGAATTTTCTCGGAAAAATCGAGCTTTTCTCTGGACGTCACTCAAGGGCACCGCTCGGATGATTTAACCTCGAAGGCTCGCTCCTCAAAAGAGGGGAGGGCTGAGCTCTAGGGGACTCAAATTCGAAGTGTTTTGTGATTGGGACGCGATAAACTTGGAGTCGATCTCTTGATGCGCGAATTCTAACTGACCTGTCATTTTGCCTTTGTTCTTAATAACCATGATAATATGTTTTGTAGGTCTCTTACTATGCCATTACTAACTCAATAAGGTTAAAAAATAAGTGGAAACTCTCATTTCTCCACGGTGAAAATACGATGAAGAGCGTGCGGCTGTTGAAGGTAATCATTGGGGTTCATTTTAATGCGCCATTTCAAGTAGCACCTCTTAATGTTACTCAAGGTCTTTCAGCGATGAAAAATTCAAGTAGAGCGCTTTATGTACAAAAATATCTCATTTATAGGTACGCAATGTGCGCTTAACTAAAGCGTGTAATGGTATCTGCACTAACAACCATCGTTGAAATACTCTTGTGACATTGAATAGCATCATTTTAGCGCATTTTCTCATTTATGGAAAAAAATACACCATTATGCTCGCCATGTCCGTCTGTCTGTCTGTCTGTCTGTCGGTCCGTCCGTCTGTCCGTCCGTCCGTGACCTCAAGATTTCGTCGACGAGAAAATGCGCTCTCTGTCACTCACTGCAGTGAGAACTGAGTTATATTTTTTTTGTTGCATGCGAACAGTTGTGATAAGCTTTATTTAACTCCTCCGAGTCTATTTATTTATTTATTTATTTATTTGTAATAGCTGATAAGTAGGTTGGCCATTGACTCGCTCGAGGCGCAGCCTGCAATATCTTCGGTCAACATTTGCTGGAGAGCTCGCGATGTGCCGACTAACGGCCTGAGCGGCTTCATGTGTCGTTCTGGAGGCTCTTCCGATACCGTGTAATTCGGTTACAACGAGCAGTTTTAGCCTCACTGCAAGCAAAAGATCTTAAAGAGATGATGAGTAAGGAAATCACTTCTTCCAACTAGAAGCGTACATGGTTGGTCGCCGATTAGTTTTTATCTCTGGTGAAATCAGCCAGGTTTGCTTAATAAAAGATGCGGAGATTGTTAAATCTGAAATTTATGACGGGAAAATATATTGTCTTTGAAGATGAAACTAAGAGTATGTCAGGGAGTTAGGAAAATTTAGATGCACAATTGAATTTTTATTGAATTCAGCAAAGAAGAATAATCCAATGCATGGGAATGATGCCGTGTTTTCATACACGAGTAAATTCAAAGCACAAGATTTCATATCCATTTCGAAGTACGATTCTGTTGTTATTATAACCTACGATTTTTACATTAATTTCTTACAATATGAATTAATTTATTTTTTTAGCAGAATCAGCTAAATTTAGCGCAATCAATTTTTCATTTATCCAGTGCGCTTCAGGCAGCGCGTTTTCATCCACTTGACCTGCACCGCTCATTAAAAACTGTTGCTTTTCCATCACCAACATTCAGTGCGAAACTTTCATGAGTCGCCCCAAATTCGAATGCATTTCCCTCACATAAACTTCCCCCACAACAGCTTCATTACAAACTACTAAATTATGCAAGCCTTTTGTTCATCAAGCGCATAAAAAATTATCCTCAGCTGGATAAAGAAAAACTTTCTTGTGTGAGCGTTGTGGAATCCAGATTTTTCTACTTCGTTTATCGTACATTTAAACTCCTCACAGGCATTATACTTTATCGTGCGCTTTTCGATGCAAAGCTTGCGCTCACATTGGCGGAATTTGCTGAGAGTTTTACGCGAGGCTGTAATGTATTTATAGTATTTTACTTTTGGTAGCGGCACCCACTCTGCACTATCTCATTTCTTCATTTGAGTTTCATTCCTCATCATTAATCCATCAAGTTCGCAGTCATGATGATAGCCTTGTTATACTTGACACGGGCCCTTATCCCAGGCACCCGTAGGTGATAATAAAACACAGCATGACTCTAGCTGTCTACTTCAATTATTATTAGCTCATGTTCATAGCACGTTCTCTGCACATACAGAAATGCATCAGATGGCAAAAACATCATTTAGAAATAATTAAAACTGCAGGTTAATAGCCACGATCGAGCAAGTAAATGAGGCTTAATGAGCTACTTTGAATTCCAGCAAATTCTACTCTGACTAAATGTTGTTACATGGAATTTAAAACAAATAAGATCACATATAAAAGCTAAAATACTGGAGAATCAATATCAAAAAACTAGCATCAAGGTTAAGAATAGTATTATTTTATTTCGGCAATATTGGCAGATAGTGTAATAATCAGTAACACATAATGAAACATGGCATCAAAAATATTGCAAGATCCTTCGCAAAATGGCACTCAGAACGTAGTGAGATTTTTTTAAATGTCTGCCAAAAAATTGTCTGCACAAATTCCATACTGGATGAAATATATATTCAGGAAATGTTTAATTACATTAACAGAGCATCTTGGCTCACAATGGGCTCACATCACCAATTAATCATGATTGCCAATTGGACTTCAATATCCATGTTGGTAGTTTAGACCTATAACTAAAAAAATAATGTCCATTAGTATTAGTTCTCGGACAATTTGAAAGATTTTTCTTTCAGAATTTGGTCACATGTGGTGGTGCTAAGCTTTATTTTTAGATAGAACACTAGAGCTACTGGCCACTAGCATAACCTACCAATTTTGCTACCTTGATCACAAACAATGCCACCGTTATAGGTAATAATGAGCAAACGCTTAAACAACCTGTCAAACGATAAGTACCCATTTACTGTCACTTAATAATCTTAGCATTTCTACGTGTCTCTTCGGTTAACTGTTGTCCTCGAGTCAGAGGACGCCGTGTTTATGACGCCAAAAAGTTTAATCTAACTGTTGAACGAGGATTCGTCGTGCGTGGGGATGCAAACGAAGATAGAAATTCTATTGCTGGGTTCTATCTCAGCACAATACTAAAAATTACGAATATGGTCATTCATAAGCCATAAATTCGTTTCATTTTTCACTCTGATCTTCAATCGCTCTACCTGAGAAATCAATTTACTGTTAACGATTAAGTTTTCATCGGTGGTTTTAATGTCTGTTGGATTTATAGATATGGAAAGATGTGTAACAATTCTACTGAGAGCAAAAATAATACATACAAATTTACTTCAGATTTTCGGACTTCACCTAACCTAACGTTCACCTAACTCTCGCCCTCGTGCACTTCTGTTCTTTCGTTGCCCCGAGTTGGCATTGGCCATTACTCGTTGCTTGTCACAGCAATGACCTACGCCAGAAAAATTTCTCTTTTAGTCAAACCCTTTCTAACGAAACCCATGATACTCTCTTTTAATTTCTGCCAAGTTTGCAAAGTTTCGGTCAAAAATGACGAGCGAGGTTTCCTGGCTCGATTGTATCGCAGATGGAGGCGCGCTGGTCAAAAGAAGCATTCATGTGCATGCTTTATTTTGTACTTCAGCTTCATTGCACTGAGTAAGAAAATGTAAACGGGAATGCCTCTTGTTTAAAGAATATGACTTGGTCGAACCTAAAGAACCGATTCTTGCATTAAATCGTTTTATCTTGGCAACAACCATGGTTGAAAATTTCAATGTACACATTTGCGCAAATTTCTTGAATAACTGGTCTCTTACTATGTGTGCAACGTTCATGGGCATCTTTATTTGATCTATGTGATATTAATAATTAATTTTAGAATAGGGGCTATATTCGTTCAAAAGAAAATTTAAGAAACGAACATGACTGGAATCAACTTTGAAGAAAAAAGTTCCTCAGTTGACTGCGATGTTCCTGGGCATCTTAATTTAATCTATGTGATAATGATAATTAATTTTAGAATAGGCGCTATATTCGTTCAAAAGAAAATTTAAGAAAC
>NW_025939101.1:0-576 GCF_000764305.2 Hyalella azteca | reverse complement strand
ATCAACAGTATTTATAAACCACTGTTTAAGTTTTGCGTTTCAACGAAGATCTTAAGTGAAATTGATTATTTTTTAGCAGTTACCGCCTTGAAGTTGGCATTGCCAGCGATCTCAGCGTCATTGTGAAAACTTCGTAGGCTGTGTTGACACAGCTCTTCACTTTGGTGCGTTGCGATATTCAGAAGATTTCTTGAGCGCTCGGAGCTGCCGAGAATTTTGAGAACAGCGGTGCTGGAATTGCTTGTTCTTTGAGAACAGCGGTGCTGGCATTGCTTGTTCTTTGAAGAACATTGCCGGGGACATGAAAAACTGATGGGCTGAAAAGCAGCTATCACGTGTCGGCCAAGTTTTTGTATTTCTGTTTTATTCTTTAATCGTTTATATAGGTTTTATTTTTATGGAAGATATTTCTTTATAAAATAAATTTATTTAAAAAATTCAATTCTATCCCACTTTTTTATTTGCATTTTTGCAATTCGATGATTATACATTACGAAGCTGTATTGGTAAAATGCGAGCATTCGGTACCAAAAGAGAGAAAATTCGGTATTTATTTTTCTGTAAATATGTCAATAA